>NW_027171183.1:390000-402500 GCF_036898095.1 Palaemon carinicauda
ACCTAGGGCGCTGCAACCCCTAATTTACTTAAGACTTGACCGAGGATGGTGCAATCCTACTTAATGTATAGGGCGGTAGTAGAACTAAGGAAAAATTTCTAATCTATGAAAGGTGGGTGGGCGGGGCCTTTTCCTGTCACCAACAAACTACCTCGTTGACGGTTTAATAGCCCCTCCTGTGCCGCTGACGACATATCTCCATCTTAAAGGACTCGGGTTTGAATAACGATGAAACATACAAATTAATTTTTTTTTTAAATTTCGTATATTGTATTATTTGGGGGGGGCTCAACCCATGTCGTCCTGATGGAAGGTCCTCCCGGCAGCTTCCTACTGTATAATATTTCTGCGAGTGATATTACGAGAGAATTACCGTCAGGTATCACAGGGTTCTAACCCCCGGAACAACTATCCTAATCGGGTAGTTGAATCAGTAGAACTTCAAAAGTTGGAGCAAATGCTTTTTTGTTGATCAGGCGTACATGAGTCTTTTTATAGTTTATTTATTTTTTTTAGAACGATTTATTGTTAATTTGTTCTCTTCATTTATTTATTTCCTTATTTCCTTTCCTCACTGGGCTATTTTTCCCTGTTGGAGCCCCTGGGCTTATAGCATCTTGCTTTTCCAACTAGGGTTGTAGCTTGGATAGTAATAATAATAATAATAATAATAATAATTGCATGGTTAATGATCGTAGAATTTGAAGCTTTATCATGTTTAGATACAAGATCTGCTAAGGCCTTTTCATGAGTTAGTAGTCTCTGTTATTCATCCAAAGAAGTCTACCCTGGAAAAGCCCAGATGATTAATTCTTTGTCATCAAAATCCCAATCAAATGAAACTTTTAAATGTTCTAAATTGCATTTATAATGAGTGCAGTACTTTATTATATATAATTTCTTATAGGTGCCTGATGCATAGCTACTGCCCTCTTCAGTTACAAGTTACGGACCTTCCGGAAACGGTTGAAGTGTCGCCAAAAGTTCAAGACAAGCAGTAGGTCACATCTCGGATCCTTTGAAGCCGGCACGACATATGCTGTTAGTACTGGTGTCAAGTTATTCGTAATTTAACTATTAATATATCATTTATTTTTATGCATGTTCTTTAATGTATGCTAGCTGTGGCCAAGAGTAATTGATATTTTTTATATTGATTTAATTTGTATATACATTATGTGCCATCTATAAACTAATTTTTATGATTGTCAGCTAATTTCAATTCTTAATAGACTAGTAATACTAGTATGATTATTTAAACTCATTATTCTACACATAAAAAACCATTACTGCAAATCTCTTTACGTATTTCAACTCTCTTACCAAGTTTGCTTAAGTGATGGAGAAAACAGTCATGTCATCTTTCACCCCAAAAACTGGTTGTTATATGTTTGTTTAATAGACTGAAGAGGCATTTTAACACTTCCTCAGATACTCTTGTATTTCAACTTAAATTTATCCTTTAAAGGTTCAAAGGGTGCTCATGAATGGCAGAGGAAAGGGACAGTGACATAGCCCGATCAAGCAGGACAGTGCCCTAGAGACTGACCATATATACATATGATCAGCTCCCAAACCCCCTCTCCACCCAAGCTAGGACCAAGGAGGGCCAGGCAATGGCATCTATAGGCACCCCCAAATGCCCCAACTCTAGCTCACAAGGATGGCGAGGTCGCAGCGACCAAATGAACTAACGAGTTTGAGCGGGACTCGAACCCCGGTCTGGCAATCACCAGTTAGGGATATTATCACATAGGCCACCAAAACCTTAGGAATTTGCTTTCTGCACTCCCTGGCGAGTTTCTAGCTGCCGATGCCGACATCTTTAAGAATTCATCTATTTGAATATTTGTTCTGTTCATTTATTTCTATGAAGGAATTATCTAAATGGAAGACAGCCTGTGAATAGTGGTTTTCACACGCCCCTGTTGTATACACGACACCCACAAGGTGCTCACGCGAGGGTAGTAACCTCTGCATTCCATGCTTTTATCTTTCTCTGGTATATTTGGAAGATTTATAATAGAAAAGTGTAAAGAAGGACCCTTTTCACCGGGCGTCACAGGTCTCTTCCCAGAAATAGATTTTTCCTTCGTCAAAATCCCTATTCTATATTTTGGGAAAAAGGGTATTTCTAACAATTTTGGGCTAGTATTTTACCTTAGTATGGCTAGGAGAGATGGTCACGTAATGATACGCTTATCGAAACGTCAGTCACCGAAGTTGATACCGTTTACTTTAATTCTGTTTATTGATTTTCTCATATCCAAATTTAAAAGCAGCTTTAATCATTTTTATTCTGGTCTTCTTTATTTACATTATTCAAAGGTTTTTGCCTTTTCACGTTGTTTTCATTATATTCAGACTATTCGGTGTATGTGTAGGCAAAGTGAAAAATAACCGTAACCGGAGAGAAGGATGATACAATGTCTAATTTGGAGAGATACCCTCATTTAGTACCTGTAGAGGGCAGATATGTAGTCTAAATAAGACTTTTGCATCTGTGCAGTATTAGTAGTAGCTTGGCCAAGGCACCAGCTACCCATGGAGATACTATTGCTTGAGAGTTATTAGGTCCTTTGATTGGCCTGATAATACTACAGTACATTGAATCCCTCTTTGGTTATAGCTCATTTTTCCTTTGCCTACACATACACCGAATAGTCTGGCCTATTCTTTACACATTCTCCTTTTCCTTATATACCTGACAAAATCAAACTATTAAGATAACAAAAAAAATTCTTCTTCATTCAAGGGGTCAACTACTACACTGTAGTTGTTCAGTGGCTACTTTCTTCTTGGCAAGGGTATTATTATTATTATCATTATTAATTGCTAAGCTATAACCCTAGTTAGAAAAGCAGGATGCTATAAGCCCAGGGCCCCCAACAGGGGAAATATCCCAGTGAGGAAAGGAAAAAAAGGAAAAATAAAATATTTTAAGAACTAACAGTAGAAGAGACTCTTTAGCTGTGGTAAGCAGCTCCTCTAGGAGGACACTCCAAAATCAAAGTATTGTTCTCTAGTCTTGGGTAGTGCCACATCCTCTGCACCATGGTCTTCCAGTATCTTGGATTAGAGTTCTCTTGCTTGAGGGTACACTCGGGCACACTATTCTATCTTATTTCTCTTCCTCTTGTTTTTTTTAAGGTTTTTATAGTTTACTGTATATAGGAGATACTGTATTTATTTTGATGTTAGTTCTTAGAATATTTTATTTTGTCCTTGTTTCCTTTCCTCACTGGGCTATTTTCCCTGTTGGAGCTTCAGGGCTTATAGCATCCTGCTTTTCCAAACAGGGTTGTAGCTTAGCAATTAATAATGATAATAATATGGTAAGCAGTTCCTCTGGGAGAAGGATACTCCAAAATCAAACCATTGTTCTCTAGTATTGGGTAGTGCCATAGCTTCTGTACCATGGTCTTCCACTGTCTTGGGTTAGAGTCCTCTTGCTTGAGGGTACACTTGGGCACACTATTTTATCTATTTCCTTATTTCCTTTCCTCACTGGGCTATTTTACCTGTTGTAGCGCTTATAGGGCTTATAGCACCCTGTTTTTCCAACTTGGGTTGTAGGGTAATACTAATAATAATAATAATAATAATAATAATAATAATAATAATAATGCAGTAGTCATGAATTCATTTACTTCAGGTCCTACTTCTTCTACCTCTGCAAAGCATACAGATTTAGTCTTTTGATGCTTCCAAGCTCTCCAAGATGAGGAGGATAAAAAGTTATCTTTTCAAATCTCAACTTTGGCAGATGGAGTCTAACTTGCGGATGGCTTTAGAGTCTCTGCTAAATTATTTGTTCTTCTGAGTGGAAAGATTGGAATCCCTTGTCTAATCGCTGCGGCTAATACCCTGCTAAACAAATATTGTCTCTCTAATCATAGGTATCAGAAGTAAGTGCTTCTCCTGGCACTGACAGTCCACCTCAAAGTACTAATGTTAAAGCTTTAGTGTCATGCTTTCGCATGCTTTCAGCGTTACGCGGCTTCTTGGACTCAGGATGCTTCTACTGCTAATGGAGCTTAAGATTCTTCATTCCATGCTTGATCTGAAAGCATGCTTGTGCGCTTGTTCCCTCAACCGCTAGAGGTGAAGACACTAAATCACCTTCTTTATCTAAACCTGCTTACTATTTTCATGAGTGCTACTGGTTCACTTAGGCGTTTTTGTACTTTATTTCTTGCAATACTGTATTAACATTATCATGAGTTAGCCTTTGTCTCAAGTTTATCACTGTTTATAGGGGGAATTTTAGCTTCCAAGCCAACTGGAATCACTAGAAGCACAGGTGGCGTTACTAGCTACCGCAAGTGCAGCAGCCCTAACGAACAGCACTAAATGGAAAACTCGTTCTTATCACCTGAAAGTATCTACTGTATTGGTCGTCGTGGCGTCAACCAGCGTATTCTACTTTGTCTTTAACTTTGAATCTTTTTTTCATGGTGTTGCTGTTTCCCATCATCTTTTTTTGTGCAAGAAATGGCATCAAGTAACCTCTTCCTACTACGGCATTAGTACAGGTAATTTGATCAGAAAAACAGAGTACTGAATATCAGATCCTTCATATAACATGAAATCCTATGGTAGAAGTGGTTTGGTGAAAAAATTATTCATCATTATCACAAGGTTTCCTATTGCATGTTCTGATCCTTGACTTGGACAAGGCTGAACTAAATCGATTTGATGTACGGTTGAAGTAAAGCAAAAACATCACTTAAATGTTGTCAAAAGGCTGTTCCCTGAGAGAGATGCTGAATTTTTTTTAATTAACTTTATGATGTTGATTTTTCCCTTTGTTTTCTGTACTTTTTTTTAATTCTGTGGCTTTTTTTCCATTTCAGAGTGATTCTCTTCCATACAAGTAAGTAGTCACCTTCTTCTGGCATCAAGATTTTGGAAATAAATGGGTATTAAACAATAAAAGTTGTAAGTTACCAAAGATTATTAAATTTAGTCAGCAAATTATTACACCATTATTTCATTCATCATCTGTAACATGAGATTTTACCTGAAGATATTGTCAGCATACTAAATTTACAATTGTAGTTTTGTTTGTATTCATAGTAAGCAGTATTGTTTATTAAATCTAACTTTAACACATGAAAATTAAGCATTTTCTTTGTCGTGCCGATGTTACGTTCGTGCGACATCACGATTCACACGGGGGAGAAGCCCTTCCGTTGCATGGAGTGCGGCAAAGCTTGTAACCACAAGAGTAACCTCAGGAAGCACATGAAGATTCACGCGGGAGCGAAGTGATTCAGATTAGGCCTAGCTGGTTTGGATCGAGGTGATCTTGCAAGACGTGAAAGACATTAACTCATGATTGCAGGAAAATGTTGATGAGGATCAATTTGGGATATAATGTGTTTCTCTGAAGCTGAAAGAGAAATAAAATTCCAAATTAAGCCTTTGCAATGGTTGAAAATCTAAATAAAAGAGACCTGGACTTTTGGAAAATCATTATCGCAAACAGTAATTCCATTTTGAACGTTTTGAATCAAATTTTCGAAACATTTTCCCAGGAAGTCGTGGAAATTACAACAGGGTATTTTATCTGGAGCATTGATAAGCTAGAAGAAACTCTCTTGGCTTTCAGATAAGGAAAATGATACAGTATAAGTGGAGGAGAGTTTGAAACTCTAAGATAAATTCTCGAAAATGTTTATGTATCTCAACAAAACTTGAAAATGCTGGAAATGTATGTTTTCAGGAGCAAACCAGTTATTGAAATTTACTCTTTAACTGGCACCTATTGGTCAGACAAATCACACTCTCATTTCATACACACACACATACAGATGCATACACATTCTCACATACACACACACACGCTTGATTTGCAAAATTGTTATAGCAGAAGGAATAATATTTCTAGAAAATGCTTTTCCTTCATGCTTAGGTCTAAAATAATAGGTAAAACCAAGGTTCACCTTTTAAAAACAACCCGTGAGCGATTATTGCCGTCAGAGCATCTCATGTGATACACTGTAGGCATTAATGTGGAATCTTTTTAGCATCCTTTCTATTCCTTTTAAAACTGTCTACTATATCCATTTTTTGTTTCCTTTCTTTTGTCTTTCAACTTTGAACAAAAAGGCCTCACTTTTCTGCTTCATCCCAAATACTTTACTTTCTTCCTATTTGCATTCACTGATGTCAAACATTTATATCAGTGAAGTGCTAGATGTCACACCAGAAACTGGAAGTCCGTCATTCTGTTAACCCGTCCTCTTTCTCCTCGGAAATACCTAGCTGGTAGTCTTGCTTTTTCTCTCTCTTCCAGCCCTTACTGACCGCTCTCTGAAGATACGGTAGCATTGAGCTGAAAGAAGCCATCTTGAGGGACTGTGCATATCGTCATGTGAAGTGAAACTTTATTCTTTCAAACTTGAAACTCAAAATGATGTAATTGCTGTATTATTTAGCTAAGCTTCAACCCTAGTTGGAAAATTAGGTAGCTGAATAAATAAGGAAAAGAAATAAGGAAACTAATAGAATACTGTAGTGTGCCCGAGTGTACCCTCAAGCAAGAGAACTCTACCCCAAGATAGTGGAAGAGAACACTGGTTTGATTTTAGAGTATCCTCCAAAAGAAGCTGCGTAGCATAGCTAAAGAGGATCTTCTATCCTTACCAAGGGGAAAGTAACCATTGAAAATTTAGAGTACAGTAGTTAACCACTTGAGTAAAGAAATTTTTTTTGGTTATCTTAGTGTTGCCATGTGTATGAGGAGAGAGGAGAATATGTAAAGAGTAGGCCAGACTATTCAGTGTACTATATGTGTAGGTAGAGGAAAAGTGAGCGGTAACGAGATAGGGATCCAATGTACAGTAGTACTATGTGACCAGTCAAAGGACCTAATGACTCCCTCTAGCAGTAATCTAGGTTGTGGTAACCTATTGGAAAGGTATGCTCTTTGCACTCCCCAAGAGAGGTTAGTTCACCAAATGTTCAGCTGGGCTCCACAAGGGAATAGAAGAGTTGGTAGACCCAGGCCTACATGGCTGAGGACTATGAAGCGTGAAGTAGGAGATGATGAATGGAGACGTATTGAATTAAAAGCTTAAGACAGAGACGACTGGCGAAATCTAACTGAGGCCCTTTGCATCAATAGGCGTAGGAGGAGGTGATGATGATTGGAAACCTCCCTGGCTGATGAGCTGTTGGACTGGGGTTTAAGACTTGCTCAAGTTTAATAGTTCTTTAGTGTCTGCAACCTCACCATCCTTGTGAGCTAAGGATGGGGGGGGTTTGAGGAAGCCTATAGATCTACCTGCTAAGGAGTTATCAGCAGCTATTGCCAGGACCTCCCTGGTCCTAGCATCAAGGAGGGGGCTTGGGCACTGATCATGTGTATATATGGTCAGTCTCTATGGCAATGTCACTCTCCCTTGCCTTTGCCATTCAGGAGTAGCCTTTAAACAGCTCCTCCTAATTTAGTGATATCAAAGTATCTTTATATTTATTTTCAATGTTGCCTTTTGGTTGCTAGGAATCAGATTAGCCTCCCTGATATTTCATTTTCAACTCGGTCCTCTTATACCGTCGTAATTACGATATCCACGACAGACTGCGATAACTCTCTTCCTCACGAGTATGGCAAAACTTTCAACCCAGATGCGAGTGGGTTAATAATGTGACTAATTCTGGTACTATATACTTGACTCCACCTGAGATGATACAGTATTTCTGTTTAAATTATAATAAATATATTGTACAAATATAAGGTTTTAAAACATCTATTAACCCTAATTGAGCCGCGGTGAAAACGATGTGGGCCAAGTGTGTGCGTGGCCGTTGCAAAGCCACGACCACCCAAAACAATATACCCAGCTACTGGCATTCTGTCGTTTCCTCCACCCTTCTTATTGCACCCACCCCATAGATAGGAGGCTGATGGCTAACGACAGAACCCAATACTCGGACACGAGTGGGCGCCGACGACGACGACGATTAACGCTAACCTATCAACGACGTATGTTTGACCTTCAAGTCGTTGGCATTCCATACACACCAAATGAAGAGCCTTTAACCCATCCAGGTACCCCTTTAGGAAGTGCCCGGTTTTCTCTGACGGTAGCCAGATTTTGTTAAGCAGTCCCACGAGTTGTTGAAAAAATGGATTTGTTTTAAACAATTCTAACCAAGACTAGTTACAACTCAAAGAGCTATGGAAAGAATAATGATGGTAATAACACTGAGACAGAAAATGAGCAACATGGATATTAGAGCTAACTAAAGTAAGGATATTCTAACATGTAAGAAAAAGAAATGGATATGGGCAGGACATATAATGACAATGACAGACAACAGATGGACATTCAGAATAACAGAATGGGTCCAGAGATCGTAAAAGAAGCAAGGAAAGGAAGAGAAGACATAAGATTGACGAACTAAGAAAGTCTGCAGGTGTAGGCTAGCATAGAAATACCACAAACAGACGTGAGTGGAAAGACATGTCTGCGGCGTTTGTCTTGCAGTTGACTTCTTCCGGATGTTGATGGTGAACCAAGGCTTTGAGGTCGATATGAATTAAATCTATCATAGAAATAAGGATTTCATACCATGAGTGATATGATCTTAGGAGTTGAATGAAATATGAAAAAAGACATGACCTAGATTGCCCTTATTCTGGTTTATCACAGCAATCAAAACCATCTAATATAAGTTTGGTGGTCAGGAGAAGAAATGTTGATCCAAATTGAGATTCTTAAAATTTGGATAAATTCTCCTGGGATAACGTAACTTTAACAATCCATCAAGTTCTCAATTGGATAAGATGGGAACCTGAATTGTTCATTAACTAATAGTGGGGTATACTTCCAAAAATGGACGTGTCCAAACTCTTGAAGAAGTTAAATCCAAGGTAAGCAAGTTCTAAGAACCAGTGATTCGAGTGTTGAAAGGGTCCCAGAATCCTATTAGTCATGCCACAACCCCTACACTTCTCTAGCTCATACAAGACAGTATTATTGATATAAGAAAATATTAAGAATCTTATTAGTTCTAAAGTTATAATGACTACATAGCCAGATTTTTTGCTGGTATCGGATATCACCTGACCTGTCCTCAGCGAATCAGACCCCTGGTGGTCCCCTGGAAATAGATTGGTAGTGGTCAGCATGGTACTAGCAACACACTTAGAGCTTCTTCTTCTTCTTCTTTGCCTGCATCTTTTCCCACTTTTACGTGGGGTCGATGTTTCTGGGCAGTGTTCTCCATCTACCTCTGTCCCACACTTCATCGTCAGTTAATCCCTTTGATCGACGGTCATCCTTGATACAGTCCGTCCACCTTCGCTTTGGTCTCCCTCTCCTTCTCGTTCCCTGTACCTCCATTTCCATCACTCTCCTCCCAGTATATTGTTCATCTCTTCTCATGACATGACCATACCACCTCAGTCTACTTTCTTGGATCTTCTCTAATAGTTCTCTTAACTCCTGTGGTACCCCTAATTACCTCATTCCGTATCTTATCTCTTCTCATCACCCCACACAACCATCTCAACATTCTCATCTCCGCCACATCCAGCTTCCTCTCTTCTGTCTTCTTTATTGGCCACGTCTCCGCTCCATACATCATTGCCAGTCTCACAGCTGTCCTGTAACATCTTGCTTAGAGCACTTTCAGTTTAGGGAAATTCAAAGAATTATAGTATTTACAATGTATGAACACAGTATAAATACTATACAAAAATCCAATGAGAAATGAGTGTAAAAAAAATGTTAAATATAAAAATCAAATTTCAGGGCTAAAGTCTGTATGGTTGTTGCTGACTTGACTAAATTAATAGAAGCCTCCCTGATGGATATACCTGGCTAGGGTTGAGATAGCCCTTTGGAAATCTGTTGGGTGGGCGTTCGAGACTCACTCAAGCTTGATAGTTTCTGGTTGTTGAGGTCTCGTGGAGCCTCTGGGAGTCGATATCGCAGAAGGCCCCGCAAAATACCAATTCCGTTATTGCTTTCCAATACCGTCTTAACTTCATCCTTGTCAGCTAGGCATCAGGGGATTTGGGAACCTATATGTCTACCCGTTGAGCCATCAGCAGTCATTGCCTGGCCCTCCCTGGTTCTAGATTGATGGAGAAGGGGCTTAGGGACTGATCATATGTGTATATGGTCGGTCTGTAGGACATTGTCCTGTCCCTTATGTCAGGCATTCATGAGCGACCTATAAACCTTTAAGGAAGCAACCTAAAGGCACAGTGAAATCAACACATTTTGCTATTAGCTCCTGCAGGTACATGAAGGAACCTGCAGGATCTCCCCTGTGTGTGTGGGGACACACACATCAAGATTATTCTTCTTTTAGTGTGATTCTTGGTAGTAGATGACTTAAGGATAAAGAGAATGCAAACTAAAAGGACCGGGTTAGAAAAAACATCTGATCTACGTAAACTTATGTTCTGGGCGAAACAGAACTCGCAACTGCTGTAAGATGTATCTTTGTGAATTCTTTTGTGAGTTTGGACTTCAATGGCCAAAAATAATAGGCAGTGGTTTGTATATAATGTAAATTATTGTAGATTGACTTTTTTGTGCTTCTACTCAGCTCCCGTAACAGGAACGACACAAGTTGAAAATGGATAAGATGATGCTTAACCGTAATTGTTCATTTAGGTCAGTGGTTCTTAACCTGTGTTCGATCGAACCCCGGGGGTTCGGTGAGACAGTGTCAGGGGTTCGGCGGAGGTGACGCAACTAAAATGATATGATAGTGGTACTTGCCAAGGTTAAGCCGCGGATTTCTGAAATTGCCTTTGAAAGGCAACAACAAAAGTCATATTGATTTGCAATAAGTATTCATTATGTATTTGTTTTTGTGTGAAGTTCATATTTTGTTTATTTTGTTCTTTGAACACAGTGGTTCTGTGTGCAAATGATGCATGGTTCATATTGTGCACTTATACAATATATACCTGTTTTGAATTTGAAATATATGTTGATATATTTAGGTGTAACTTTCTTTTTCTTTTCCTCTTTATTTCAGTTTACCTATATTATATGTTTCCAACTATGAAGGGTTCGATGAATGTACATATGGCACTTGCAGGGTTTCGTACATCCAACAAGGTTAAGAACCACTGATTTAGGTAATGTTAAGACATGACAGTTTACTTGTAAATACTGTAATTCATTCTCAATTTAGAATACTGTATTAGTTTTTCTCATATACGTACCCTTAACTTCTAATAATGAGTTCCAGTACATTTACTGTGCTTATGATTGTTAAAAGATATACAGTTATATACCAAAGACAGGGACTTTCAGCCATTTTCCAACACATGTCATTGGCTCTGTTAATTAATTTGATACTCATGTAATAATGGAAATTGTATTTTAGTATTTTACATGAATTATACTTGGGAACCAAGTTCGTATTTCATTTACTTTATCGCTCCTTTCCCACTTCATAAGTTCAAAGTTGCAGCAAATGTATTTATGTAGACCAGGCTGACATGAGTCTTTTTATAGTTCAAATATGACATATCTGTTTTGACGTTGTTAATAGTTTACATATGACATCTGTTTTGACGTTGTTACTGTTTTTAGAATTATTTATTGCTAATTTGTTCTCATCATTTATTTATTTCCTGATTTCCTTTCCTCACTGGGCTATTTTTCCCTATTGGAGTCCTTGGGCCTATAGCATCTTGATTTTCCTACTAGGGTTGTACCTTGGCCAGTAATAATAATAATAATAATAATAATAATAATAATGATAATAATAATAATAATAAAGGATATGTCTACATAGAAATGTGATAAAGAATTGAAAGTTTTGGTAAGATTTTGAGGCTGTATATCAGTGGCAGTTAAAAATTAATGACTGAATGTTCAGAAATATAGGGAATAAAGAAATGACTCTTTCAAGTGAGGAAGAAAAGTGACTAAAATAAGAAAAATTTATGGTCAAATAGAGGAAGATAAGGAAGAGCTGTTATACAAAAGGGCATTATTATTATTATTTTTATTATTATTATTATTATTATTATTAAATGCTAAGCTACAACCGCTGTTATACAAAAGGACATTATTATTATTATTATTATTATTATTATTATCATTATTATTATTATTATATGCTAAGCTACAACCCTAGATGTAAAAGAAAGATGCTATAAGCCCAGGGGCCCCAGCAGGGAAAATAGCCCAGTGAGGAAAGGAAATGAGGAAAAATAGAATATTCAAAGAACAGAATGAGGGTTTTTGCTTCACACTTTTGAAGAGTTTTACCCCCAATCTATTGAGTTATATAAACTCAACATGTTTGGAAGTAAGTAAATATACTCTACGTCAAATACAGGAGGTAGATGTCAGGATCCCAAAAAACTTCTCCATCATGAGGCTCAATACTACACAGTATTCTAGAAGCTTTATTCCAGCTGTGACCAAGTTGTGGAATGATCTTCCTAATCGGGTAGTTGAATCAGTAGAACTTCAAAAGTTCAAAGTTGGAGCAAATATTTTTATGTTGAC
>NW_027171183.1:415000-467500 GCF_036898095.1 Palaemon carinicauda
TCATTGAATTTGATTTATGAGATTTGAGTCATATGCAATGGAGATGGGGCTGGGAAGGCCAATCAGTACATAGGTTCTCTGATACTGAAAGATATTAAATATGAAAGAAAAGAAGCTGGAACGATGGTAAAGTAGAAGGCTAAGTAGGTAGGTGGAGCTAGGTACCAATGAGATGCTACAATCACCCTCAATTAATGACTACAGTGCCGTGATCACAAATCCAATTTCTAACAAATTTTATACAAAAGAATAAGATTTACTATGGTCTTCTGTTGCCTTGTGGTGGTGTTCTCTTGCTTGAGAGTATACTCAGGTACACTATTCTATCATTCCTCTTCCTCCTGATTTTTCAAGCTTTAGAGTTTATATATGAAATATCAATTTCAACGTTACTGTTCTTAAAATATTTTACTCTAATTGTTCATTACTTCTCTTGCAGTTTATTTATTTTCTTATTTCCTTTCCTCACTGGGCTATTTTTCACTATTGAGGCCCTTGGGCTTATAGCATCCTGCTTTTCTAACTAGAGTTGTAGCTCAGCTAGTTATAGCCCCAAGCTATTTTCAAAATGAATGATTTCCGGCTTGTACGACTTGTTCATTTTACTTGGCATTTCCGTTCTCGTCCGCAGGGGAGCCCGAGGCGTAGGTCACTACACCCAGATGGTCTGGGGGTCGACCCAGTACGTCGGATGCGGTTTCATTCAGTACCAAGACGGAAGCTTCACTCAGAATTTCCACGTGTGTAACTACGGCGCTGCAGGTGAGTTGTAGATAATCGCAGTCAGTCTTCTTATACAGTGAACCCTCGTTTATCGCGGTAGATAGGTTCCAGACCCGGCCGCGATAGGTGAAAATCCGCGAAGTAGTGACACTATATTTACCTATTTATTTAACATGTATATTCAGACTTTTAAAACCCTCCCTTGTACGTAGTACTGTTAACAAACTACCTTTTAATGTACAGAACACTTAATGCATGTACTATAGTACCCTAAACTAAAACAGGCACAAATATTAAAGGCGATTTTATATCATGCGTTTCCTAAACACGCCAAAAAGCACGATAAAAAATGGCAACCAATGTTTTGTTTACGTTTCTCTGATCATAATGAAGAAACAAACGCATTTACTGTACACATCTGTGTATAGGTTGGTTTTTGCATCGATTATATTGATTATTCAGTACAGTATGTTGATTTTGTTATTACCAACATATACCATATATATATATGGGTTATGAAAAAAATCCGCGAAGTGGTGAATCCGCGATGGTCGAACCGCGAAGTAGCGAGGGTTCACTGTAGTTCTTTTCTTCATTCCAACTTCCTTTTTTTCCCAATATATCATTTTCCTAACAAAATTATTTTTGTTACTATACCCTCATCTCTTGGGTTACAGTATTTTGAATGGCTTCTTCTATTTGTGTGAATCATTGTTCCTATTTTCATAAATCCTTTCTTTTCTAGCTATTCATTTTCAATTTCTGTACACATTATCTGAAATCAAATACAGTAACAATGAAGCTATATAACCAACATTGCATATATATACACACATACTGTATATATATCATCATCATCTCCTACACCTATTGACGTAAAGGACCTCCATTAGATTTCACCAGTCGTTTCGATCTTGAGCTTATAAATTGATACTTATCCATTCATCATCTCCTACTTCACGCTTCATAGTCCCCAGCTATGTAAGCCTGGGTCTTCTAGTGTCTTCTGGAGCCTTCTAGATACACATGTGTATACCTATTCAGTAAAATATGCTCTCATTGGAATAAAAATAAAGTAAACTGTTTTAACATTAAATCAGTTTAGAATTGTGAATTATCTAAAGTTATTTGCAACAATTTGAAATAGTTTTCATCACAATTTTGTAAATTGGCACTCTCTCTCTCTCTCTCTCTCTCTCTCTCTCTCTCTCTCTCTCTCTCTCTCTCTCTCTCTCTCTCTCTCTCTCTCTCTCTCAGTCCACCCAAAACAACTTAAGGTATCAGTGACCAATTCAAGTTGACTCTGGCTTCAACCTAATCCTATCACCCAAATGAGTTTTCTAATATAAGATTTGCTTCAGGACTCCATAACACCTCATCAATTTGATTAAGTATTTTGGATAGTTAAACTAATAAGCTCATTAGCAACTAAACAAAGTTCTGGAAAAGTTCATCTCTCGAAATACTTTCCTTCAAAAGGAATTGAACCGACCACTAGTTTGAAACGAATGATAAGCAACAATTATGTGGTGAAGAGACAAGAATTTATCAAAACAGTTCTGAGTTGTTGTCGAGTATACTTCAAATGTCATGATATTTGTGCTTGGATTGATACCAAGTAACATAGAACCACTCCTTCTTGACCACATAATGGATTTTGGCGTAGGAAAAATCTATTTTTGGGTGAGATAGCCATGTCGTCCTGATGGAAGTTCCTTCCGGCAACTTCCTACAGTATAATATTTCAGCGAGTGATATTACAAGAGAATTACCGTCAGGTATCACGGGGTTCTAACCCCCGGGAACGACTATCCGTTGATATCGTGTATAATCAGGGACGTATCCGAAGATAACCATAGATATCTGCACCCCCAATAGACTTTACCCAGTTTAATCCACTAAGGGGAAGAAGCAGATCCCTTTTGAAAGCCAAACTGCAAACTAAAGAACTGTTTGGATGCACCAGCTAGGTAATGACCGAGAAGCTGGACGAATGTAACTAACTTTATTTGGACAGAGCCTGAGTATATATACAACCCATTCCAGTCAGGAACGACATAAAAATTCAAACTCAATGAATCAAGAACATACAGGTATAAACAGGTTATCAGTGGGAGAGGAGAACGGTAACGATAGTATACAAAAAACAGATAAACCGTTTGTGCACGAGCATGTGTGATACACGTGCGGTACAGAACATATGATGACTTTCAGAATATGCAATCAGACGTTTTGCGAAAATGACGTTAAGAAAACTTAGAAAACAAGGTAGTAGAAAATGGGGAGTAATTGGCAAGGGTAGCACAATGTAGATCCCATACTTGAGCAATATTGAAGGTTAAAACTGAACAAGGCTCTTATGATATATTTTGTTCTTATTTTGTGTTCAAGACAATGTCACTGTCCCTTGCCTCTGCCATTCATGAGCGACCTTTAAAACCTTTAAGATAAAGCACATGGCATTCCTTAACCCTGGATAGGTACGGTGGGTCGTTTGCGACCCCGAGCGTCAAAAAAAAACAGGTTTTTCTCACGTGACTCACCCCTGTGACTGAATTTGTGGGTGATCGACCTGCAGAAGGTGTCTCCCCTACACGCTCTAGTAGTGTCCAGATGTGCATTGCTGTAGCTGTACTCCTTCCCCGATTTCTGAGACGCGTCGGGGTCGTTCGCGTCCGAGTTTACCCTTCTGAGGTAGTTTGCATAATTATCAAAGTTATTACGTATTATGAAATTGTCGTAGAATGGTGCAACTTGTATAGGTTATCAGTTGTGGAAAGTCTTGGTGGATTGTTTGGCTACCATGTGCATTTTTTTTTTTTTAGTTAAAATGTCGTTCATCACTACGAGGACCATTTTACCGCGAGTGCCCCTTTTTCATTTTTTTTCATTTTTTTGCCAAGTCATTTTTCCGTAAGATATTGCCAAATAGTGTCGTAAAACTTTTGCTTGTTTAGTGTTGGAAAGTGTGTCTAGATGATCTGGCTACCCATGCATGACTTTGTTTTTGTCAGATACGACGTAGTTATTGGTATATTGGGTATTTAACTGCGGTTACCAATTTCTGTTTTTTTTTCAATATTTGTAAAAATTACTACGTAGTAAGGAATTGCCGTATATTATTCATTTTTTTTTCATGTTTATGTGTTAGAAAGTGTGCCTTGATGGTTGGGCTAACACGTGCATGTCTTTTTTTTTATCTGAGATGTCGTATATTAGAATGTCGGGCATTTTACCGCGAGTGTCCCTTTTTAATTTTTTTTCATTTTTTTGCCAAGTCATTTTTCCGTAAGATATTGCGAAATAGTGTCGTAAAACTTTTGCTTTTTTAATGTTGGAAAGTGTGTCTAGATGATCTGGCTACCCATGCGTGATTTTGTTTTTGTCAGATACGACGTAGTTATTGGTATATTGGGTATTTAACTGCGGTTGCCAATTTCTGTTTTTTTTTTCAATATTTGTAAAAATTTACTACGTAGTAAGGAATTGCCGTATATTATTGATTTTTTTTTCATGTTTATGTGTTAGAAAGTGTGCCTTGATGGTTGGGCTAACACGTGCATGTCTTTTTTTTTTATCTGAGATGCCGTATATTAGAATGTTGGGCATTTTTCCGCGAGTGCCCCTTTTTATTTGTTTTGCATTTTTTTGCTTAGTCATGTTACCGTAAGGAATTGGCAAGTAGTGTCGCAAAACTTATATTTTTATAGTGTTGGAAAGTGTTTCTAGATGATCTGGCTACCCATGCCTATTTTTTTTTAGCCAGATATGGCGTATATATAAGTATGTGTTCGATTTTCCTGTGATTGCCATTTTTTCGTTTTTTCCCATTTCTTTCAAAATTACTACGTACTAAGGAACTATCACAGAGTAATATTTCATTTATATGTTTATTTGTCGGAAAATATGCCTTGATGGTTTGCCTAGCACGTGGCTTAAATTTTTTTTTCTGAAATGCCGTATATTAGAATGGCCATTTTTCCACGAGTGCCCCTTTTTATTTGTTTTGCATTTTTTTGCTTAGTCATGTTACCGTAAGGAATTGGCAAGTAGTGTCGCAAAACTTATATTTTTATAGTGTTGGAAAGTGTTTCTAGATGATCTGGCTACCCATGCCTATCTTTTTTTTTAGCCAGATATGGCGTATATATAGGTATGTGTTCGATTTTCCGGTGATTGCCATTTTTTCGTTTTTTCCCAATTCTTTCAAAATTACTACGTACTAAGGAACTATCACAGAGTAATGATTCCTCTAGATGTTTATTTGTCGGAAAATTTTGTTTACTTTTTTTTTGATTGAATATCATCAAATTTTTTTAGCTAAAATATTGTTTTACATTTTTTTTTTCGATTTTATTTCCCTTCAAAAAAAATTTTTTGGGTCAGAATTTTAATTTTATAGTCGTAAAATAATCGACAATTATCCAGCAACCCACCATACAATTTTTATGCATATCCAATAATAATTAGATTAGTAAATAACACCTTGAAATTGACATACCCTTCCTACATTTCAAGTGGCAGATTAGGGAGTCTGAGTCATTGTGGTTGGCGGCCATTTTGTGGACATATCCGAAGCGTAAGCTGCCCTATCTATATATATTCTTGTTCCCTATAGAATTTGTGATATTTTGGTATATTTTTACCTGCATAAATATCATATTATATATTAAATATATGTATTTTTTTACGAAATTTCCAAGTACTCAAACAATTACCTTTAGATATGGTCCCTGATATAAATGTAATTTACAAAATAATGAAGATTTTTTTACATATTTCTATTTTAGGATAACATATGTTTATTCCCTAAAAAAATTAGCCACTTCCTATTTCATTTGGGTACCCAAAAAAATTCATGAAATTTGGACAATTTTTTTTGGCCAAAAAAAGTTACCCTTTTTTTCTCATTTCAGATCTTCACCTCCATGGGTCTGACTTCATCCAAAATGCATCAAGATGTGTCCTAAACATTCAAGAATCAATTCCTAAAAGGATTTGTGTATATATGTATAAACTTTTTTTTTATGAATTTTTATGTCAGGTCTTTTTTTTTTTCTACTTAATTTTTTAAAATATTTATAATAAATAGTTTTTCTGCAGATGAGTAGTATTTATCTTTACAGTTGTTTTAAGCATTCATTGAAGTTTTTTTTGGCAAAAGAAAAAAGGAGGTTACTGCAAAAACTGATTTTTCAAGAATTTTTTTTGCCGTCGGGGTCGTTCGCGTCCGAGTATACCCTTAAAGGGGTGTCCGAGGACCGTACCTATCCAGGGTTAAGGTTCTTAGGCTAAATGAATGGAATTTGATCTAAATGGCTCAGCACTGGGGCCGGGGATGCCATTCAGCACTAAGGTGGCACAGTGAAAGAAAAAGGAATCAGTAGGCAAAGTACAATGCTATAAGGATAGAGTTCACCAGACTGCAAGATCTGAATATCATGCCACAGGCTTATGGATACCAAGAAACCTAATTTAATCACTAAAACAATATCATTATTTTCCTTTTGGATCTGATTTTAAAATCAACTTATCATTTACTCTCATTCATTTTACACTTTTTATGTAGTAAGAAAAAACCATACACACCCAGGGGTATATAAATGAAACATTCACTGTACTGTCTTCATTATTCCATACAGTATATTGTACTCTACAGTATACTGTATAGGAAAAACGTATGCACTCAGAAAGTTGTAATACTGACTGTCGAATACAGTAATATAAGTGAATATTAACCTTTTAGCTTCTGAAGATTTTAATGGCCTGAGGTCCCCTTCCGTCTGCTCAGTGGAAAGAACACTTATGTCTTGCAATTATACCATACGAAATATCAGATGAAACTTGTCCGGCAAGCTTCCAAAGACAAGGAGCATTATGAAAAAAGTATACTTAAAAAGAAATCAGGTTAAGAGAGCAATAACATATCACCCCTCAAATCCTAGACTATACTACTGTAGTCCGTTTTCTTGGAGCCGACGTTTATATTGGCCGATTGTGATTGGTGGAATGGACCCGGCACTGAAATGTTTGGTTAGGAGATTATCTAGTCTTTACCAATCAATATATCAGCCAATCAGGAGCAAGATAAAAAATTTCAGTGTTATTGGTTTTACATATTTGCTGTTAGTAAATAAAGGGTTAAAATTTTCGATCAGTTTATAATTACGATCATCGACTACTGAAGATAAATCTGACTTGCGACACTCCTCAAGTTGATGACGATGCCACAAAAGAATATTCAACCTATGGCAACCGATCTTCAATTTGGCAAAGATGTTTCGAATCTTGAAAATTGCGAAGGCTATAAAGTAAACAAAATCATACAAAGACTCAACAGGCAATTTGAAAATGATTATTGAGATTTCTAAAGCTCAAAGTAATCCTGTCCCTCCCTCCTACAGCTGACTTGCTAACTGACTTGCGATTTCCTACGATGGATGCAGTTACCGATTGTCAGGAATCTACGCGAGAATTCTTTCACGCTATCTGGTTCTTTTAATTTGTGTTTGATGGCATTTATCTGTTGTTTATTTGCCCGCTTCTATTTCAAGTTTTTCTCTTTTCTCCCAAGAAACTAATCATTATTGATGGTACTTGTGAAGTTCATTTTAAAGTAAGACCTTATAAGTTACGTATAAAGACTTTACTTTATTCCTCCAGTTTGGTAATATATAAATGTTTGTGCGTACATGTATATATATACACATACAAACTAGACATCAATATCCTCATATCTATTCATATCATATCAATAGGATACAAACACATTAATAAAACCATACGGAAAAATTCTTTTAAAATGGCTTATGATAGCCAATTGTTAGCAACAAAATTGCATGCTTACAGAATCTGTCAGTAAATTGTCTTACAAATACGTAATAATACACATAATAAAAATAATGATAACCGTAACACTGGTAGGGGAATCTTACAGTACCCTAAAGCCCGCAGGACATTTTGGAAGCAGACAACACTAATTTCAATTTGACTGTATTCAAAATAAAATACAGTATTCGATGTCGATTTCCACATAAAAAGTTTTAATTTGCATTTTTCTTAGAGATAATTAGCAATATCTTCTTTATAATATTTCCTGTATAATGAAAAACTGTTTCATATCAAAGATTATATTCTTGTGAGAAAACTGACTGACAGTTACCTTCCCTCTTTCAGGAAACTTCATAGGAAGATCCATATACGACATTGGTCGACCCTGTTCAAAGTGTCCCTCTGGGACGGTGTGCTCGAACATATACCCCGGCTTGTGTTCCCCCACTCCTGATGACAGCCCTGCGCCCGGAGACAGCGGAACCGGTGGAGAAACCTCAACAACTCCGACAGTTCCGACCAAGAGTCCTGGTGGGCCATCGACCGTTAGCCCGCCCTGCACTTCTCCCGCATCGTGTACTCCGGGTGCGATGCATGGTTATCCAACTACGGGACCTCCTGGATCTAACGGTACTGGCTTCCCAGGTGCCCCTGAGAAGCCTGGATCTACATTCGGTCCAGGAATTTTTGGGTCTCCAGGTCGACCAGGAATTAGTGGTACCCCGGGAAGACCAGGATTTGGCAGCCCCCCGGGAACGACTGGTTTCCCCGGGAGTGCAGGAAATCCTGCGTTCCCAGAGAGACCTCCTACTCACCCTGGAATAGGCACTAATCCAGGAAATGCTGGAATACCAGGATTCGGTAATGTACCTGGAATAACTAACGTACCAGGAACATCTGGTTTTCCTGGATTTACTGTCCCTGGAATTGGGAATATTCCTGGATTTAATGTTCCTGGAATAGGGGAGATTCCTGGATTTAATGTTCCTGGAATAGGGGAGATTCCTGGATTTAATGTTCCTGGAACAGGGGAGATTCCTGGATTTAATGTTCCTGGAATAGGGGAGATTCCTGGATTTAATGTTCCTGGAATAGGGGAGATTCCTGGATTTAATGTTCCTGGAATAGGACAAGGTCCTGGAGTCATACGACCACCTGGATTAGGACAAGGCCCTGGAATCATACGACCACCTGGAACAGGGGAGACTCCTGGAATCATACGACCACCTGGAATAGGGCAAGGTCCTGGAATTATTCTGCCACCTGGAATTCCTGGGATTCTTAATAGACCTGAAAACATTGGAATTCCAGGGACCTTAGTTTTTCCAAGCTTTCCAGGAATTGGAAGTCTTGGAAATTTCAGTCGACCCAGTTTCCCAGGGGCGGTAGGAGTGAACGGTAGCCAAGAGACCAGCGGACAGTTGACACCAGTGGGAGGGACCGAAAGTACAGAGTCTCAAGGATTACCATCGACGGCTGGAGGCACAGGGTTGGGCTCACAAGCACCTACTGCTCCCGTTGGCCCAAATATTGGTTCGAATTACCTGCCCCCTAAACCCGGAAGCGACGGTGAGACACAGGATCCAAAACCTGGTGAAGACAAAGTTTGCGGCTGTAACATTCTCAATAGATTTTCGTTATCAAACGAAAGACAGATTTTAATAATGATCTGCTAAGACTGTTTTTATATTTATTTATTTATTAGTGTTTGCATGGTAATGTATTTGGTTTTATTTATGAATAAATTGATTTTCTCAAGACATTTTCTTTAGGTGATGCCCTTACTATACTTGATAAACTACATATTCTACTAATGGGTTTGAAGCAAAGTGCTTTCGAAGCAATGCACTGTAGTTATACTGTACTTCGCTTCATTCTATCAGGAAGAGAAAAGGGAGAAAAAGACCTATCCCCTTCTTATCTCGTGGCAGTCCAACGCAGCCAGTGACAATTACTCGACTACTGTACTGTACTTTCTTCGATCAGCTACTCTCGAATAATGTACAGTACATTTCTAATACACTATGTACTGCAAATATTCTGATAATGACAGACTTGACGAAGGTACGGGAAAGAGGAATCCAAGCTTCAGCGATCCTAAGAATTTATAGACGGGTCAACCTTGCAAAAGCGCGCTTCAGCTCCACAATAAACTCTGAGATAACACAGTACAGTAATCAATGATGATAAATATCTGACTAATCTAAGTGTTCCATAAAATTTGGTTGAATTCCAGGAAAGACAATTCTAAATTCACTATTAAACAAGAGGGGCACTCAGGGGAGAGTATGCCGTTGCCAAGACAAGCAGTATTTTGCTCCTACCTCTACTGCCTTCTTGTACTTCGATGTATTTTCTTCGAAATCTAATACATTTGTATTTGGGTTATATCCCACATATCCACTAAGTTTTGTTGACATTGGTTCAGCAGTTTTAGCATAATGTTCACAAACAAAAAATGACCTAACAATATTTGCCACTCAACATCATAATTATTTTCAAAGTACTGCAGTGTACTTTTACTTTAATGTACATTTTCTAAAATGTTACAAATTCGTCCTAGAGTCATAATGAACATGACTACCAAGTTTGGTGAAAATTGGTACAATACAATAGTTTTTGTGCATATTTGCACAAACTAACTAACAAAGAAAGAGGTGAATACATACCCTTCGCAAAGGCAAAGGCAATTATCAATATCACAAACCCTTAAAATAATTTGTATTTTTCTTAACTATACAAACTCTAGTTCTTTAATTAATAGGCGTATGGTTTCAGCAAAGTTGGATACGGCTGCTGAAACTTTTAAATGAGGTGGCGGTAGTAGTTACTGGCTAACTATCCTGATAACTCGAAAACACTTAGGTTAGCAACACTTATCAAACCATCAAAAGTAAATAAACATAAAACAGCTGTTCTACTATTCACCATGAAGTGAACCAAAGAGAATCCACCGGGTTAACAATTGAGAACCAACAAATGTGTACAGGCAGGTGCAGGTCCAACCAACCTCTGTCATCTAGCCTGGATTATGCAGAATAAACATATGTTTAAGGTGCTACAAAAAAGAGGCAGCTGATCCAAGCCCACAAGAAAAGGGGGCAATCTACAGTAAGTGGGAAGTACTATACATGAGTATAATTAATAGCAATAAAAATAATGAAATTGCAATGCTATCATACGAATATTACTGTCACTTAACTTCAATCTAACACTGATTGTCCTCCTACTTCTTTGGGGATATTCACAGCAAATGACATGATTACTGAAAAGAACTTGTTTACTGTGAAACAAACATAATCTTAATCCTTTCCAATTTTGTTCTGATACATAGTTAAAATTTCATACTTCTGTTCATGCTGGGACTTCAGTTTAACTATACTGTACTATATGAAAAATCTTTCTCCTTAAAGAACTTATAGATCTAACATCCAAGTCCTTCCTTCAATCTCAGCAATAAATGTAAAGTTCTAATAATACAAATCGCATACATAGAAAAAAAGCTCGGAGAAATGTTCCAAATTATTGAGATGTGTTTAATGATATTTTCCTTTCATCTTTTTCAAGAAAAACTTGTTTGTAAATTAATATTAACATCCACCACATTGGAAACCACAGTGAGGTTAACTGATGGAACAGCTTTCCGAAAGGAATTTAGGCCATAGGACTCCCTCAAAATACAAGACAACAGCATGGACAACCTGCGGCCAGCTCTGTTATTGTAAGGTTCCCCTAGACTTTCTAGGTTACTGGAACAGTGATTTTTTATGATTTTTTCCCCTAAATATTTTTAAATACAGTATATCTATTTGTAATCATCATTTGGAAATAACAAAAGAGATGACAGTTTTATGTAAACTTTCATAGTAAGACAAATAAAACAGAAGAATTAAAAAAAAAAAAAAAAAAAAAAGAAGAAGAAGAGTACAGTATTTATTGGGCTAATAATATTTCTTGCATATGTGTATTATCTTGCAGATATTGTGAAATGTGGCCTCTAGTTGCCAATGATGGCACTAAAGTGTACAGTATATGAGATGGCAAAAGGGTAAAAAGTGGATGCACCAAGGTACTGAAGGCATGATGCCGAGGCACTCTAGGGATACCTAAAGGGATTCTCTTCTTTTGACTTAGCCATCTCTCGCTGCCAATTAACTAAAGAAGCTTTTAAACTCTTTAACCTTTCAAATTTTCATCAGGGACCGCCATCAGCTGCCAGTTTTCAGAATAGTAGTCTTAACATTTACTGCTACTACATATGAGAGGAGGTGGAGGAGGTGTGCAATGGATAAGATAAGAAAGCACTATGTACTGTTATGAAGGAGGAAGAGATAGCCAATGATTATGAGCTCAAGGCGGTGAGGAACATCTCCTAAATGACCAACGGATATACCTCTGCTTCCTTCACAAACCTGTTCATCCCGCAATTTGCTCGAGGATAGAACGATGTGGGCAGTCAACGTCTCATACACATATTTACAGACAAGTCTCTCGCATCTTTGCTTTTGAAATCAATGCTGAAATCATATCGTCCCATCTAACTGACCAATTATAATTCTTGGTGCAATAAACGGCACTGTCCTTCCAGCTAAGAGTACCAAACATTGGATAAGGAGCACAGAAAACAGTCTCACCATTACAGTTATCAAGAAACACAGCATATCCTTGGCTTCTTCCTTTAATATTCCTTGAACAAGGCTGTCTACAAAAGCAAAAGATTAAAACACCCATGTGAGGGACACCAAGAAGTAAACATGTACTTTCCAGCAGCTAAAACCAAAGTGAAGGTTGGGCGACCCTACACCCTCCAGCTACTACCACTACTACATCGTTCAAAGGTTAAACGGCAGATTACATCTTCAGTGAGGCCATATTCGTATTATAGATCGAAGGTGGTATGAATTATGTGTAGGAACATCAATCTGACAACTTGATGAAATTAGGAGAAAAATTAAAATTCTTAAAAGTAATTTGTATTTTCCCTAACTCTACAAACTGAGTCCTTTGAAAGGGGTATGTTTTCAGAGAAGCTGGATACAGCTGCTAAAAATTATAACAAGGTGGTAGGTAAGTACAGCCCACCTGAGAGAACCCTGTGCTCCCATTTTAACCTAAAATCAAGGACATACAGGGTAGTTGAGCCCAGAAGTGTAATTTAAAGGACTCTCACATTCTCCTGATGAGTCTTGTCTATTCTCACAGTCGAGGCTTAAGTTCTAGTAGAAAATTGTTCGAAGGATGAGTGGCAATCACCACAACAGAGATAGGAAAATAGATTCAGATAACACTCTAAGTGTGGCCACTTGGGAGCGATCAGGGTCAAGCTGAGCCTCTATGTCGTGGACGTTGGTAAGTTGCCTTGAACAGTTTATGGCCTGGGACTAGAAATCAGAATGTGGGAAGTTTCTTGTTCAACTCAATGACAAGCGATGGTGGAACCCAAAAAGAAGGATGTCTTTCTGCAACACAATAATGCATGGGTATCATTTGACCACTACTGTACGCCATGTCTCCATCGACCGAGCATGTCTTCTCGAACAGTCTCCCTGCCCGGATAAACGTTCCTATCAGCTCTATCACATTGATGATTTTCCAATAGTGCATCTGCTTGCTAACCTGTTAAGGGTCTGTGAAACATAGGCCCTTTTGCCGACGAAATTCAGGAACGCTACCGAGAGCCCTAAATAACTCACTTGTAAAGCTTTCAATGTAGCAATGCTACATGCGTTTCAGGCAGGTTGAAAAGTGTTTCTTCCCTGGATCAAATGTCCAAGACAAATTGGATACTCAGGTGGAGCACACATCCCTAATCAGATACATCTGTTAATAACAGATTCCTTAGAGTTGAAGAGTTCCGATGACGAGGTTCCTTGTTCAGCTACTATTATTATTATTATTATTATTACTATCCAAGCTACAACCCTAGTTGGAAAAGCAAGATGCTATAAGCCCAAGGGCCCCAATAGGGAAAAATAGCCCAGTGAGGAAAGGAAATAGGGAAATAAATAAATGAAGAGAACAATTTAACAATAAATCATTCTAAAAAAGGCAACAAAGTCAAAACAGATACGTCATATATAAACTATTAACAACGTCAAAAACAGATATGTCATGTATAAACTATAAAAAGACTCATGTCCGCATGGTCAACAAAAAAGCATATTCATTTTTCACTAAAACCAGTTGGTAAGGGGAACGCTGGTTGCTCACTAGCGATACTTCAGGAACGACTGGAGCGATTGCTGTGGAGAGTCGTCCATGAGGACGTCACTGTCAATCCGGAAGGTTGTTTGTGCAGGAACAGATGCGCTGCCATCGGTATGCCCACATACTCCCATTCTCTGGTTAGGAGTCCAATGAAACCTTCCCTAATATATCTATAGATTGTGGCAAAAGGAAGCCTGACTCGAAGTTGAAACAATCCTTCTGTAGATGGGTAGAATGCAGCAATCATCAACATCCTACATTAGACAAATGCTGTTCAAGACTACTAAAAAGACTAGAGTGAGCAATTGGGGAGGAGTAGTCAGTCCAAAGAACAGGGCTTTAAAGTGGTACGCTACTCTCCCGAAGATGTAGCAGAGAAAACCTCCCATTGGCAGGAGAGATTAGATCCAAAAGTATGTATCCTTCAGCTCTATAGGAACAAAGAGGTCTTCTTTCTTATGACGGACCATAATCCACTTCCCATCTCCATCTTGGATAATGTCTGAGGAACAATTGTTCAATGTACAGAGATCGATGACCTGTCTCCAGTTCTCCATCCAGAGGAGTCTGGAGAACTGTCTCATACAACTATGAGCATGTCCTTATTGCCTTCTTTTCTGCTGCAAAGTAACCAGTTTTAACAGCTACTGTATTAGGTGATATTGAAAAGTAGTTCTAGAATGTCATTAATGTTTGACTGAGGGCACGGCGCAGTAATCGTCCTGAAGGACGTCGGTTCATTAGCTCCCTTCTTTGTGTCATCACTTCCTTAATATTTTGACTGCCACTTACAGCATATAGAGGAAGGCAATGTTGACTTCAGCATCAGTTTCCCTTTCCTCCCCCTACCCCTTTGCCTGGAACGGAAAGGTTGAGGGAAGTGCGTTGTCCATATCTTTCTAGGGGAAGATGAGATTGGAGGTGCTGAACTGGACTTGTAGTTTGTAGGAGTCTTCTTCAGCGGCAGGTTAAAAGTACGATGGGGTTCTTAGACTAGTTGCCTTTGATTACTGTTTCCCCTGCTTCCTTCCACGTGAACAGGCCGGCAGTCTCCAACATCGGTGAGTTCCAAAAGGAACGTGCCTCCTCCTGTCTCACCTGCCTGCTGAAGCAGGAGGCTATGATATTACTTCTCTACAGAGTTCAGTTGCTCTGCTGGTTCGCTGACTGGTGCACGAAGATGATCTTGGTGCCTGAAAAGATCAAATACAAGTACAGTACCTCTTTCTATTCTCAATGCTTGTAAAGTCCTTGGTCATGGTGACTCACACGATGGTAACTGCTCAAGTGTTTGAACCATGTAGTTTGAAGGTTGGCAATGGAAGCCGCTTTAATATCAAAAGACTCGGGTGTCAAGAATGTCATGCCCTTGTGCTCGAGTCTCTCATTCGGGGCCTCTGTCATCAGCATATATTCTGCTGGTTCGGTCAGTTGAGAAGAGGGTCTGCGCAGAGCAAGGGAGAGGGAACCTCATTCGATTAGCTAGTGTTAGGTGAATTCCATTAAGCAGACATCTTGGAATCGACCCTTACTCTGTAAGAGTAGCTTCTGACTGTAGCAACGGTTGATCTGGAATTTAGTGATGGGCCGACGATGTCCCATGACTTCTCTTCTCACACACATGAGAGGTCTCTATGTGTATCTCAGGCAAATCCTTCCATGTGTATTCAGGAACCGGACTAAGAACCGAATGGGACGCTATCATCATTATCATTATTACTACCTAAGCTACAACCCTACTTGGAAAAACAAGATGCTATAAGCCTAGGGGCTCGAACAGGGAAAGATAGCCCATAGAGGAAAGGAACCCAGGGAATGAACTACAAGAGATATAGATCTTTCATATATAAAATATAAAAACTAAAAAAAAATAAGAGGAAAAGAAATAGCATAGACTAGGGTGCCTGAGTGTACCCTCAAGCAAGAGAATTCTAACCCGAGACAGTGGAAGACCACAGTACAGAGACTTTGGCAATACCCAACACTTGAGAACATTGGTATGAATTTGGAGTGTCCTCCTGGAAGAGTCTCTTCCTTCTACCCTTACCAAGAGAAAAGTAACCACTGAACAATTACAGTAGTTAACCCCTTGAGTGAAGAAGAAATGTTTGGTAATCTCGGTATTGTCAGGTATATCAGGACAGAGGAGAATGTCGAAAGAATAGGCCAGACTATTTGGTGTAGGTGTAGGCAAAGGGAAAGAACTGTAACCAGAGAGAAGGATCCAATGTAGTACTGTCTAGCCAGTCAAAGGACCTAATGAGTCTCTTGATGAAGGGATAACACTGAATGTCCAACTCCTCCAAGGCAAGGGTATTCTAAGCTATCATGCCCTCAGAGGTAACAGAAGCACTAGGTGCTTTAGCTTCTGATGGCCAAACGTAAGAGAGTGGCACTGAGCAGTGTAAGTGCGTCGTGTCAAGGCCTGTTGCTATTGAGGAGTCTTCCCGACGATAGTACATACAACATTAACAGTGTCTCAATGATCATAAGTGTTCAAAGAGGTCCTGTGAAGTTGCCTGCATCAACTCAATGCAAGAAATGGGAAGATCTCTATCACTGAATGGTCTCAGAATATAGGGAGACCTTGATGCAAGGAAGAATTTCAATCTGACAGAGTAAAACATAAGAAGAAGCAGGGGACAAGTGCCCTGTGACTCGAATGCCATGAGTAACTGAACAGTAAGCGAACGAAGTATGATCGAGCGATGTTCAATGATGTAGTGCCCCAGTATATGAAGACCAATTAGGCATTGCCAAATCACAATGTGGCAATGGTGCGCAGGGAGAGATAGCATGTGCAGCCCTTGAAAGTAAAGAATGGTCTTGGTGGAACCAGTCAGTTGGAGATGGGAGATGCAAATAGTTGTGATGAGACAGTCTGCTAATGTCATCACTCTAATTATCTGTTGATTGTATACTCCACCACCATCTTACTGCTGGGCTGTCGTCTTCTGTAACTCTCTAGAGAAGGAAAGAGCCGAGGGCAGTGCCCTCCCTCCCAATTGAGGAGTGCATGTGCGGTCTCGTCAATATCGAGCACTAGAAAGTGCGAAAACTCCTGTACCATTTACAGTAACGAAACTTCTCAGAGCTGGGTACATACAGTTCTTACTTATATGAGCTGGCAAACAAGCTAAATGCAGTAGAGATGTGGTTTTACAAGAGGATGCTCAGAGTATCTTGGAGGGACAGAATAACAAATGAGGAGACAATGTCGAGACTTTGGAGTGCAGAGAGCAATGGTAAAGGAAATAAGAAAGAGACAACTGAGTTTTGTTTATACATCATAAGAAGAGAGAAAATGGAGCACTTGTCTCACTGGGAGGACAGAGAAGACGAAATTGAGGGGGAGACAGAGGACAAAAGTATATGGACAGTATTGTGGTGGGTTTGGAAGGAAATTATCCACCAAATCAAGTGATTCAAATGACTAGAGACAGAGAGAGGTAGAGGGGACTGACAGCCAGCGTTCAGAACACAGCACTTCAGTAAGTAAAAACTTCCTCAGGTAGGAGACCATGCATAGGTTACAGGAGCGGCGCATACTGATGTATCTTGCTTCCATGGGACAACTCTCAGCATAATCCGCTTCCCTCTCACTTCCAGAAAAGAGGAGATTGTCCATTAAGCAGGAAAGAAAGGTGGCACCCTTCATACTGACCACCAGTGCATATGCGCAACTTTACAAGGGAATCATTCATGACTGTTTCTTCCTGCCGAGGGACAACTTACGGCACTTACTCCTCCTGCTACGACACCGAGCGCCGGTGAAAGGTGTGTGTGATCACCTATACCGACTACCAGGACACTTCCCTAGTTGTGTGTGCTAAAGTTTCAACCCGCTATGAGACAATTCTAAGCACTCACTGGTGTTCTTAGACTTCTACAAGTTGCACAAGAAAACACTTTCTAATAAAGATGAAGCAGAGGAGGAGGTGGAACATTAAATTCACCTTCTACAAGATCTTACAGGCCAAGATGACACCCCACAGAGAGAGAGAGGCCAAAGGCAACTCTTCCAAGAGAAAGTGCTACCAGATGAGATATAATTTAAGGCCTTTCCATGGTCAAGCAGACACACAAGAAGAGGGACAGCACCCATACCCTAACCCTCGTAAGCAGAAAAACCTCCTACCTCCATTGTCACAAGGCCGGGCAAGGGAATAAACAGCAAGTAAGAACGCTGTCTAGCAGGATACTAGCAGATTTACAGACAATTATTATTATTATTATTATTACTTGCTAAGCTACAACCCTAGTTGGAAAAGTAGGATGCTATAAGCCCAGGGGTTCCAACAGGTAAAATGGCCCAGTGAGTAAAGGAAACAAGGAAAAATAATTTTTTAGGAAGAGTAACAACATTAAAATAAATATCTCCTGTATATCCTATAAAAACTTTAACAAAACAAGAGGAAGAGAAATAAGATAGAAGAGTGTGCTCGAGTGTCCCCTCAAGCAAGAATTGTCACACAGCTACAATTAATGGGAAACAACTGCATACAGTATAAAGTCATCAACTTACAAACTTAATAGGTTCCAAGAAGTGGTTTGTAAGGCAAATTGTTTGCAATTGGAATCTTGTTAAGTTTGGCCTAGGGTAGGCTTCACCTAACTAGCATGCTTACGATTTTCAGCTGCAAAAGTCAACAAGCAGTCTCGTTTCTTCTTCCAAATATGGTCTTGCTTACTGCATTAAATTACATAATAATGTTTCGTTACAGTATTTTGTTGTGATCTTTCGATACAATATCCGAGATTTATATATCCAGTTGAATTTTTTTTTTGTATCTCCGAACGATTATAAGTTGAGAATGAAAAATGGCTGTCTGCTAAAGAAAGTGATGAATGCAAGAGTTGATGGGAGAAGTACAAGAGGAAGGCCAAGGTTTGGGTGGATGGATGGAGTGAAGGAAGCTCTGGGTGATAGGAGGATAGATGTGAGAGAGGCAAGAGAGCGTGCTAGAAATAGGAATGAATGGCGAGCGATTGTGACGCAGTTCCGGTAGGCCCTGCTGCTTCCTCCGGTCGCCTTGGATGACCGCGGAGGTAACAGCAGTAAGGGATTCAGCGTTATGAAGCTTCATCGGTGGTGGATAACAGGGGTGGGTGGGCTGTGGTACTCTAGCAGTACCACCCGAACTCGGTCGAGTCCCCTGTCAGTCTGGGAGGAACGTAGAGAGGAAAGGTCCCCTTTTTTTTTCATTGTTTGATGTTGGCTAACCCCCAAAATTGGGGGAGGTGCCTTGGCATATGTATGTATGTGATTAACCCTTAACCCCCAGGGGTTATTTTTTTTCAAGCACATTTTTCATTATATTTTTTATAAATTGCTCTAACAGCCTTAATTTTTATCATAGAGAGGTCAGGTTGGTCTCATTCTCTTGGAAAATGCCTGAAGTTTCTCAAAAAATTATCAAAAATATGCAAAAAAAAAATGTAAATAGCAGTTTTTTGCAAGGACGTACCGGTACGTCCATGGGGGTAAAGGGATGAGTTTTGTGAAACGTACCAGTACGTCCTTTGGGGGTAAAAGGGTTAACATCTCTCGCATACGACAATCTATCAACACATTCATCAAGAAGAAAAAGCGAAAAGATAAAAACAGGCAGATGAGGACGTCAAGAGGTACGTCTTAGCTTTTCGGAGGCTGAAAACAAAGTGGAAGCTCAGTGGTCTGTCGGGTGGGCGGGGCTTAGTCGCCAACTTGTTACAAGCTTTAACTGCCATATCCAGCTTCACTGAAATGACAAAAATAACAAATTTTGAAAGCAATTTGTATTTTTCCTAACAATCAAACCTGGAGCTATTTATAGGGACATACTTTTAACTTTGTCGAAAATAATTCCCTAGAAATAGTAAAGGGTCTGTATTTGCGTCGGAACAAGTTTCTATTAACGTCGCACCAAATAATTGAGAAATGCCATACTGTATGACTTAATTTAGAGGTATCGCACAGTACGGTACTTGAACTATCGCCATCATATCTAATCTATCATGGTTTTTGAAAATCTAGGATAATAATAACATAAATATTGTTCAATATTTAATATTGTATATCTGAATCCAAGGCATAAAAATTATTTTGGAGAGGGGTTCTGCTCAGCAGGTTTTCATATATAGTTTTTATAAAGCCACATTACATGGGAAGTCTAAAAATGTGTTCCTTATCAGGCACGAAATTCACACTCTTCATACTGATCACAGACACCTTTATACACAGTGAATCCCCCCGTGTAGCTGCACTAGCCCGTACCGGCGCCGAACACGGAGAGTGCGAATACGAGTGGACCTCTTAAGGATAGACATTCGAATCTTGCTTGATAGTTTTATAACAGAGGGATTTAGTCTTTTTTTCACCCTTTTACCCCCGGGGTATTTGGAAATTTCCAACCCTTAACCCCCAAGGGGTTATTTTTTTCCCAGCACATTTTGCAGTATATTTTTTTTAAATTGCTCTAACAGCCTTAATTTTGGTCATAGAGAGGTCAGGTTGGTCTCATTCTCTTGGAAAATGCCTGAATTTTCTCAAATAATTATCAAAAATATGAAAAAAAAAATTTTTATAGCATTTTTTTGCAAGGACGTACCGGTACGTCCATGGGGGTAAAGGGATGGCTTTTGTGAAACGTACCAGTACATCCTTTGGGGGTAAAAGGGTTAAATGAATATACACTTGAACAATTAATATTTCATATTTCTTATTTATTTGGGATTTCAGACATTGCTAGATCATAGTATTAGGACAACCTAACGTAGCAGAGCCCCAAGATGCTCGCCACCCGAATCCGCACTCCTTTCGGAGCCGTTAGTGCGGGCAATCGAGAGATCATTATTCCTTTCACTTCGATTGATAACGGAATTTCTTCAAATCAAAATACTGTAAAACATGTTGATAAATTTATCATTACCCACTCTTAGTAAACCCAGTTTGCCTCAAAGTATATAAATATCTATTTAACGGAAGGTTAATATTAGGAAGGGACTCAATTCTCGCTAACGTGGCTTTCGACTTCTTTCCTCCAACCCTTATAGCAGACAACTCAAAGAGGTTCGAAGGTTCCTCGAGAGCTTCCGAGGCAAGGGATAAAAAAAGTCATTGCACTATCACACTGTACTGTGAGAAAAAAATCAGCTCTTATAAAAATATGGTTCTTAGGTGCTTTTTATACACCCGACAGGAGCAGCCGTCGATGGGAGGATAAAAAACACAGTTCAAGAAGCGTTGGACTCGCGAGGCGTCCATTTCCACGCTGTTCCTGCCTTTCCAATGTTCTCTTTCTTCCCTCCCAAACAGTTTCTACTTTCAAGAGGAAAACCTCCAACGTGAAAAACTCCAAACAACAACGAGCGAGTGAGCGCCGGACCTCGGAGTGACACGGCTCGCTTTTGGCGACGACTAACGGGAACGAGGTGGGGTTGGTCTGACCATGCACTATAAAAACACTTTGTCATCTAGGAGGAGGTGCTATAAATAAGTTGTGAAGACATTTTTACATTAAATCCTTCATAATTTACAGTAACAAAATATATAATCATGATCCACACACACCGTCAGAAGTTTGTGAAGGGAGGGTATGAAAATCTACCTAAGCTACAAAAATTTGTTGTTAAAATACTCTATATACACATAGTGGAATGCCAAACAAATCTGTGAAAATTAATTCACAATTCTCTCTCTCTCTCTCTAATTATCTTTATTTTTTTCTGCAGCTGCAAACCTTAATTACCAGGAATAAAGCTTTAGTATCTCAGCTTCACTTGAATGTCTCACACTATAATAAACGTCAAGTCTTCATGCTTCCGTAAATTCACTAACATATGAATGGCTTCGCTCCAGTGTAAATGCTCGCACAAGATCTATGAGAACGATATCTCGGGTTCAAGTTTGACCTCAGATCTAGGAGCGAGTCTCCAATTCGAGTCGTCCTCAGCACCTAAAAGGCTTCTCCCCGGAGTGAATCCTCATGTGAGTCCTGAGATGAATCTTCTGGGAGAATGCCTTCTCGCAGTCGGTGCACCTGAAGGGCTTCTCCCCCGAGTGGACCCTCATGTGCCTGGTGAAGTCGCCCTTCTTCGTGAAGGCCTTCCCGCACTCCCGACACATGTACGGCTTCTTCTCCCCGTTGTGGACCTTCATGTGGTACCGCAGGTGGATCTTCTGGGAGAAGGACTTCCCGCACTCGCCGCAGGCGAAGGGTTTCTCTCCCGTGTGCGTCCTGTCGTGATACTTGAGGAAGATTTCCCGTGAAAATACCTTCCCGCATTTGGTGCATCTGAATTGCCTGTCATCGTTGTGGAAGGCTTTCTCCTCTTCCTCACTGTCCTCCTCTTTGTAGGTCAGGGAATCCTCTTCGCTCGCACCCAAGTTGGTTTCGTAAGAGCATTTCGCGTCCTCGTCGTCGGGACTGTTCTTCTCCTCTTCACCCGAGTCGTCTTTGCCGGCAGGCGAACCTCCGCCGCTTGCCACAGAGTTATTTCCGTACGAACGTTTAGAATCGCCCTCGTCGGACTCGTAGTACGGCTGCGGCTCGGCTTTGACCTTCGTGTAGGGTTCTACGGAGGAGTCGCTGGCCGCCGCACTGCAGCCAACCAGCATTCTCTTTTCATGTTTGAACTTTGGCTGAGATAACGGATCGTCAATTTCACTTTTCCGGGAAATTTTGACGGAAACTGCCGAATTCATTTTAGCATGGACTCTGAACTTTTTGTTTATCGTTCTCATTACACCGAACATTCGCAGGTGAAAAGCACTACCATCTTCAACTCAAAAAGAGCTGGCTTTTCTTCCTCCTACAAAATGGACACAACAAGTTTACTGTTCTCTTAACGGATAAACAGGTGGATACCCTTTCCTCATTTTTACATTCCCTTCAACATTAACCACAAGCAAATTCAAAACAATCCCACTCCAACCAACAACGAACGTCAAGCTTCGGGAACAAATTAACTGAGGAAGCCTGATTAGACTCTAACAATTATAAATTTATAAGATCAAATTTATTTCCTTAGTATTAAAGAAAGCCACTGAACAATTCCTTACAGACCCACTCATATTTTGTACCTAATTCAGTGGTTCAGGTAACAATATTTTAGAGGATTTTTACTAGGATTCTTCCGTACAAATCCTGGCTTATTTTTGTAAAGATAATACTGTATAAATATCAACAATGATAGTAATAACAGCTACAAGATCAGTCGATATTTCAACTTCCAATCGTCTGATTCTTTATTCCTTACTTTACTTTCTTTTGAAAATGGCAATCTTTAAAAGAGAAATTATAGAAAAAAAATGCACGGCATGACATGAAAAGATGACAAATGACTAAACAAAGTTGCTGAATTTTCAACAGAACATTTCATAAACAAAGTCGGTCCGTTTTCAACAGAACGTTTCTTAAAGTTGCTCAGTTTTCAACAGAACGTTTCATAAACAAACTCGGTCAGTTTTCAACAGAACGCTTCATAAACAAATTAGTTCGGTTTTCAACACAACATTTCGTAAACAAACTCGGTCAGTTTTCAACAGAACGTTTCTTAAAGTTGCTCAGTTTTCAACAGAACATTTCATAAACAAAGCCATTCGGTTTTCAACAGAACGTTTCATAAACAAATTCGCTCGGTTTTCAACACAACATTTCATAAACAAATTAGCCCAGTGTTTTACAGAACGTTTCATAAACAATGTCGCTCAGCTTTTCAAAGGAACGTTTCATGTACAAAGTCGCTCAGTTTTCTAACAAAATGTTTTATAAATAAAGTTGCTCTATTTTCAACAGAACGTTTCATAAACAAAGTGTCTCAGTTTTCAACTGAATGTTTCATAAACAACGTCGTTCAGTTTTCAACAGAACGTTAAAACGTTTCATAAACGTCGCTCAGTTTTCAACAGAACGTTTAAACGTTTCATAAACGTCGCTCAGTTTTCAACAGAACGTTTAAACGTTTCATTAACGTCGCTCAGTTTTCAACAGAACGTTTCATAAATAAATTACCTCAGAGATGTAGACTGTTTCCAAAGAAAGAAGAGCACAATACGCACAGCAATATTTCCTACTCGTACAACCCCATTTCACGGTTGACGCTACAAAACCAACATTCATAACTGGTTTGACTTCCTCGTTCAATTTGCCCAGTAATAATAACCACAACTTACATTCAGCATTTGTCATAAACGAAACTCGGGTGCAGCAAACTGACGACTTGATCTGTCTTCTTTGGAATGAACCGTCTGAAATGAGAGATGCAGAATTAGAAAACTGGAGAAATTTGTATAAAAATTTAGATTGCTTAACCCTTTTACCCCCAAAGGACGTACTGGTACGTTTCACAAAAGCCATCCCTTTACCCCCATGGACGTACCGGTACGTCCTTGCAAAAAATGCTATAAAATTTTTTTTTTATATTTTTGATAATTTTTTGAGAAAATTCAGGCATTTTCCCAGAGAATGAGACCAACCTGACCTCTCTATGACAAAAATTAAGGCTGTTAGAGCAATTTAAAAAAAATATACTGCAAAATGTGCTGGGGAAAAAATAACCCCTTGGGGGTTAAGGGTTGGAAATTTCCAAAGAGCCTGGGGGTAAAAGGGTTAACTGCTTAACGATAATCATATTCTATTGAAATCTATACATCTGATCTTTTTATATACAGGAAATTTGGGTCATTAAGTCTGATAATGGGGCTTGAGAGGCAACTCAATGCCAAGATAAAACTGGTGGATTTAAATTGCAGTGGAAAAATGAAGTTATATTCAGACGAGGTTGGAAAGCTTGGGTGAAGAAAGAAAACTGGAATAGAGGAACAGCAGAAAGTTAGAAATTGGGGATATGAGGTGCTAAGGGAAGGCTCCAAGAACGTTCAAATAATGGTACAACTTTCTTTTAAACTCCAAAGAAAACAGGGAATCTAAAAGTACTGAGAGAGAGAGAGAGAGAGAGAGAGAGAGAGAGAGAGAGAGAGAGAGAGAGAGAGAGAGAGAGAGAGAGAGAGAGAAAATCATTGCTGTAATGTAACTAATACAGAATTGAACACAATACTACTGCACTCAGTACTGGTATATGACAGTACTGTACAGTATAAGGAATAACGTTATACATGTGTTTATGTTGTTACTTCTACATGGTTGCTTTCACATTCATACAATGCTCAGACTACCCGAAGGTTGATTGAGTAACAATACCAGTTGGCTGATATCGCACTAATAACATTTCACGCCAATGTGTCAAGCAATTTGCAGAGTTGGTAATAAGTGCGTCACCATGAATAGTACTAGCGAGTGAGCGGGTACTGGGACCGAGCTTACCTTAGGGATGGCTAGCTTGTTGTCAAAACACAATTGTTTCAATTGAATCAAAAGTAAGAAGCACGAAGTCCTTAACTTTGATCTGAAACAGAAAAGAGGAAGTTGTATGGCTTCTAAATGCCTCAGAGCCTTTCCAAATAGGATGAGCAAAACTGCCAAGTCTCAGTGGGTCAATAAAAACTTGAGCCTAAGGATTGGCATGTGCTAACCATATTCTGCACAGATTTTCTGCAGAGAAGAGTCTTAGGGATTTACAACTGCTAATATTAAATGCAAATAGTCATGAGACCTGACGAAAGACTAGAGCCATATTTTCTCGGAGCACTAGGCTGGGAGGAACGAAGAGAGTAGAGGTCCCCTTTTTGTTTTTGTTTCTTTGTTGATGTCGGCTACCTCCCAAAATTGGGGGAAGGGCCTTGGTATATGTATGTATGTATGTACTACTAGAATCGTGTAATAAATTCCCACGAATGGAATTGCAGATACAAGGGTGCTCCTCCCTCTTGGATACAGAAGAATCTGAAAAGCTCACATAACTCAACATGAAATATCTATAAGTACGTACTCTAAAGAAACAGTAGGCGCTGAAAAACCTGCACAATTTTGGCTAGCAGATTAACATCAGGAGTTGGGGAGAGAGTTTGCCAAGTGCTATCTAGTGGCACAACGTTTGGCACTACACAGAAAAAAAAAATTGGATAACAGTGATTGTCCCAACGGTTGACAATACGCTCGTGGTGGTACAGCGTGTACTTCAGCAAGCAAAATACAAAAGAAAAAAGAAGAAACCTTTTTAAGAACTTGAAGTAAGCATAATTTTTCTTACAGACAGACAAGAGAAGCTAGTACCTGTTTAACTTCTCCATTCTGGATTTGGTTTTCTGCAGATGTTCATTAGTTCTCCTCATGTTTATTTATATCCTTGTTTCCTTTCCTTACTAAGCTATTTTTCTATATTGGAGCCCTTGTGCTTATAGCATCTTGCTTTTCTAATTAGGGTTAAAATTTAGCAAGTAATACATACATACATACAGTACATATACCAAGGCACTTCTCCCAATTTTGGGGGGTAGCCGACATCAACAAATGAAACAAAAACAAAAAGGGGACCTCTACTCTCTACGTTCCTCCCAGCCTAACAAGGGACTCAACCGAGTTCGGCTGGTACTGCTAGGGTGCCACAGCCCACCCTCCCCCGTTATCCACCACAGATGAAGCTTCATAATGCTGAATCCCCTACTGCTGCTACCTCCGCGGTCATCTAAGGCATCGGAGGAAGCAGCAGGGCCTACCGGAACTGCGTCACAATCGCTCGCCATTCATTCCTATTTCTAGCACGCTCTCTTGCCTCTCTCACATCTATCCTCCTATCACCCAGAACTTCCTTCACTCCATCCATCCACCCAAACCTTGGCCTTCCTCTTGTACTTCTCCCATCAACTATTACATTCATCACCTTCTTTAGCAGACAGCCATTTTCCATTCTCTCAGCAAGTAATAATATGTTATTTTTATTACTAAAATAAATTTTTGAATATACTTACCCGATGATCATGTAGCTGTCAACTCTGTTGCCCGACAGAAATCTACGGTCGGGATACGCCAGCGATCGCTATACAGGTGGGGGTGTACACAACAGCGCCATCTGTGGTCAGGTACTCCAGTACTTCTTGTCAACAAGACCTCAATTTTCTCCTCGGTCCACTGGTTCTCTATGGGGAGGAAGGGCGGGTCATTTAAATCATGATCATCGGGTAAGTATATTCAAAAATTTATTTTAGTAATAAAAATAACATTTTTCAATATTAAACTTACCCGATGATCATGTAGCTGATTCACACCCAGGGAGGTGGGTGGAGACCAGTATACATGTTAACAAAGAAGCTAAGTATCCCGTATTTCATTTTTATTAGTTATTCAAAATAACAATAAAAAATAAATAAGTACAGTACCTGGTAAGGAAGTCGACTTGAACCATTACTCTGCCTTTAATAAGTACGTCTTCCTTACTGAGCGTAGCGGTCCTCTTAGGATGCTGAACGACTCTTAGGTGGCTAAAGTATAAAGGGCTGCAACCCATACTAAAGGACCTCATCACAACCTCTAACCTCGGCGCTTCTCAAGAAAGAATTGACCACCCGCCAAATCAACAAGGATGCGGAAGGCTTCTTAGCCGACCGTACAACCCATAAAAAGTATTCAAGAGAAAGGTTAAAAAGGTTATGGAATTATGGGAATGTAGTGGGTGAGCCCTCACCTACTACTGCACTCGTTGCTACGAATGGTCCCAGGGTGTAGCAGTTCTCGTAAAGAGACTGGACATCTTTGAGATAGAATGATGCGAACACTGACTTGCTTCTCCAATAGGTTGCATCCATAACACTCTGCAGAGAACGGTTCTGTTTGAAGGCCACTGAAGTAGCCACAGCTCTCACTTCATGTGTCCTTACCTTCAGCAAAGCAAGGTCTTCTTCCTTCAGATGAGAATGTGCTTCCCTAATCAGAAGCCTGATGTAGTAAGAAACTGAGTTCTTACACATTGGAAGAGAAGGCTTCTTGATAGCACACCATAAGGCTTCTGATTGTCCTCGTAAAGGTTTTGACCTTTTTATATAGTACCTAAGAGCTCTAACTGGGCAAAGTACTCTCTCCAGTTCGTTCCCCCCCAAGTTGGACAGGCTTGGGATCTCGAACGACTTAGGCCAAGGACGTGAAGGAAGCTCGTTTTAGCAAAAAACCGAGCTGCAAGGAACATGTAGCCGTTTCAGATGTGAAAACTATGTTCCTGCTGAAGGCGTGGATCTCACTTACTCTTTTAGCTGTTGCCAAGCACACGAGGAAAAGAGTTTTTAATGTGAGGTCCTTAAAAGAGGCTGATTGGAGAGGTTCAAATCTTGATGACATAAGGAACCTTAGGACCACGTCTAGATTCCAGCCTGGAGTGGACAACCGACGTTCCTTTGAGGTCTCAAGAGACCTAAGGAGGTCCTGTAGATCTTTGTTGGTGAAAAGATCCAAGCCTCTGTGGCGGAAAACCGCTGCCAACATACTTCTGTAACCCTTGATCGTAGGAGCTGAAAGGGATCTTACGTTCCTTAGATGTAACAGGAAGTCAGCAATCTGGGTTACAGTGGTACTGGTTGAGGAAACTGCATTGGCCTTGTACCAGCTTCGGAAGACTTCCCATTTAGACTGATAGACTCTGAGAGTGGATGTCCTCCTTGCTCTGGCAATCGCTCTGGCTGCCTCCTTCGAAAAGCCTCTAGCTCTTGAGAGTCTTTCGATAGTCTGAAGGCAGTCAGACGAAGAGCGTGGAGGTTTGGATGTACCTTCTTTACTTGAGGTTGACGTAGAAGGTCCACTCCTAGAGGAAGAGTCCTGGGAATGTCGACCAGCCATTGCAGTACCTCTATGAACCATTCTCTCGCGGGCCAGAGGGGAGCAACCAACGTCAGCCGTGTCCCTTTGCGAGAGGCGAACTTCTGAAGTACCCTGTTGACAATCTTGAACGGCGGGAATGCATACAGGTCGAGATGGGACCAATCCAGCAGAAAAGCATCCACGTGAACTGCTGCTGGGTCTGGAATCGGAGAACAATACAACGGGAGCCTCTAGGTTATCGAGGTAGCGAACAGATCTATGGTTGGCTGACCTCACAGGGCCCAAAGTCTGCTGCAAACATTCTTGTGAAGGGTCCACTCTGTGGGGATGACCTGACCCTTCCGGCTGAGGCGATCTGCCATGACATTCATATCGCCCTGAATGAACCTCGTTACCAGCGTGAGCTTTCGATCTTTTGACCAGATGAGGAGGTCCCTTGCGATCTAGAACAACTTCCTCGAATGAGTCCCTCCCTGCTTGGAGAAGTAAGCCAAGGCTGTGGTGTTGTCGGAGTCCACCTCCACCACCTTGTTAAGCTGGAGGGACTTGAAGTTTATCAAGGCCAGATGAACCGCCAACAGCTCCTTGCAATTGATGTGAAGTGTCCTTTGCTCCTGATTCCATGTTCCCGAGCATTCCTGTCCGTCCAAAGTCGCACCCCAGCCCGTGTCTGATGCGTCCGAGAAGAGACGGCGGTTGGGTTTCTGAACAGCCAAAGGTAGACCTTCCTTGAGAAGAAAGCTGTTCTTTCACCACGTTAGAGTAGACCTCATCTCTTCGGAAACAGGAACTAAGACCGTCTCTAGCGTCATGTCCTTTATCCAGTGAGCAGCTAGATGATACTGAAGGGGGCGGAGGTGGAGTCTCCCTAACTCGATGAACAGGGCCAGCGATGAAAGTGTCCCTGTTAGACTCATCCACTACCTGACTGAGCATCGGTTCCTTCTCAGCATGCTCTGGATGCATTCTAGGGCTTGGTAGATCCTTGGGGCCGACGGAAAAGCTCGAAAAGCTCGACTCTGAAGCTCCATACCCAGGTAGACAATGGTCTGGGATGGGACGAGCTGGGACTCCTCTAAATTGACCAGGAGGCCCAGTTCCTTGGTCAGATCCATAGTCCATCTGAGATTCTCCAGACAGTGACGACTTGTGGGAGCTCTTAAAAGCCAGTCGTCTGACGGAGCCGGACACAAGATCATGGTACTGCTGCACAGTCTGTGAACTGTCAACCATGGGGAAGCGAGGAAGTACAGCGACAACCCGAAACTGTCTAGACTGTCTGGGTAGTACAGACAACTCCTTATCGGGTTGCTGAGGTTGCCGCACTGCGTCACAACAAGTCACCTCTGCTGGTTGTTGAACGTCTTCCCAGTGACACACTGACTCCGTAAACAAAAATCCTCTAACAAGGACTAAGCTTGGACTGCATGTCTTGCAACAAAGCTCAAGGTCTATGGGAGCAGGTGTGGCAACAGACGGGGTTAGCGACTGAAGCGGAACCATTACCCTCCCTGGAAGCATGTTATGCTTAAATAAAAGTCCATAGGAGGCTAAGCAGCTTAAGGCTCCTCTCCAAATGACAGAGTCCTCAAGGGAATATCAGAAGGAGGGAGAATAGCACTTTCTCATCTACAGGAACCATATCCGAGAAAAGCTAAGTTCTCTCAGTGAGGGTTTCACTGGTGCAAAAGCAGCAGACCAGAAGGCAACGTTATGAAACTGCTTGACAGTCTTGTGAATTGGCAACAACCAAAGATGTGTGATTGAGGAGCATGCGGTAAGGTATGCAGAGCATGCTGTACGGTATGCAGAGCATGCTGTAAGGTATGCAGAGCATGCTGTATGTAGAGCATGCTGTAAGGTATGCAGAGCATGTTGCATGGCATGCGGCTTATGCTGCATGGGATGAGGCTCATGCTGCATGGGATGAGGCTCATGCTGCATGGTATGAGGCTCATGCTGCATGGGATGAGGCTCATGCTGCATGGGATGAGGCTCATGCCGCATGGGTTGAGGAGGATGCCGCATAGCATGAGGCTCCTGCCTCATGGGTTGAGGAGGTTGCCGCATAGCATGAGGCTCCTGCCTCATGGGTTGAGGAGGATGCCGCATAGCATGAGGCTCCTGCCTCATGGGTTGAGGAGGATGCCGCATAGCATGAGGCTCCTGCCTCAGGGGTTGAGGAGGTTGCCGCATAGCATGAGGCTCCTGCCTCATGGGTTGAGGAGGATGCCGCATAGCATGAGGCTCCTCATAGCATGAGGCTCCTGCCTCATGGTTGAGGAGGATGCCGCATAGCATGAGGCTCCTGCCTCATGGGTTGAGGAGGATGCCGCATAGCATGAGGCTCCTGCCTCATGGGTTGAGGAGGATGCTGCATAGCATGAGGCTCCTCATAGCATGAGGCTCCTGCCTCATGGGTTGAGGAGGATGCCGCATAGCCTCATGGGTTGAGGAGGTTGCCGCATAGCATGAGGCTCCTGCCTCATGGGTTGAGGAGGATGCCGCATAGCATGAGGCTCCTGCCTCATGGGTTGAGGAGGTTGCCGCATAGTGCTGGAACCCGGCAACTCCCGATGCGGCAGCTCACGCATGAAAGCAGGAGGCGCAGCAAGAACATGCGTCTGGCAGGGTGGACTGCGCCTCGGAGGTGGAGCTCTCACAGGTGGAGGGTGGGAGCAGGCAGCCGCAGTATCTGCTGAGCGCACAACCTCGGCGGGTTGTAGGTTAACAGGCTGCATTGTCAACCTTCCAGCATGATACTCCTGTATGAAGGAGCAAGCTGAGACTGTATAGTCTGCAGCATGGACCACTAGGGTCTATGAAAGACAACAACAAACGGAGTACTGTCCATTGAGACTGAGGGTCTAAAACAGCTGGTGCGGCAACAGACGGAGTTACTGCCTGTTGCGGTACCACCTTGCCTCTCTGGGAGGTGTGCAGTTGTCGTACTGCAGCAAGTCCGAACTGACCCAGTGGCTACACCTAGGCCGTTGGACTTGCGCGGAAGGGACCGACTTGCACTTAAAAGCTGCAAGATTTGGTCCATGGTTTCTGCGAGAAACCTCTTCCGCAGACGAGGAATAAATGGGCTCTCTCGTCTTTGTGTGGGTGGGGTGATCACGTCGGCTACGTGAGTGGATACACCCGAAACCACGGAGGGAAACGTCTGTTCGTCGATCAAGGCCTGATGAACCCATAAGTCCTTCGACATTACTTCTCCCCTGGGCTTGGGAGCTTGTAAGAGGTCCCAGACTAGGCGAACAACTGGCACGAACAGACGAACCCTCGAACGCAACACTGTAACACTTTGCGCTTATCACTTTATCACTTTTGATTTTCTGTTTGCACTTATTTCACTGAACTCGAAACTTTAAGTGGTTAGTACCTGAAACACGCAATCCTATCCTTCATTAAAAGTTAGTAATTGCGAAAACAGTATTACAATGTAACAGAAAAACAAAATGAAAGATAAAGAATTCAGTGGCTGGAAAAGAGACTAAACACTAGATCAAATAAACTACGTTTAAAATCTCTCACCGCATAAAGCCTGGGAACAAGAATAAAACTCTAGAAACGTTTTACCTTCTTCCCCTAAAGAGACTAGGGAGAAGAGCAAAAAACGATAACAACGTTACCCGCTTGAACGAAACGTTTATCCTCCTCTCTCTCCCTCCGTCTCTATCTCTCTCTCTCTCTCTCTCTTGACTTAGAACCTGAGAGATGAGCCCAATTATATATATCGTTAAAACATATTATTGTTAAAGGAAAAAACTGAAAGATTTCCCAAATAAAAAGTTCCTTTATTAGAATTAAAACCATTTAAGCTAAGAAAGAATGAACAAAACGCTAGAATCGGTTTACTCTTACTGCAACGTGAAACCGTGAATACTCTCTCTCTATCGTAACGATAGAGCGCAAGTTGAACGTTCTGAACGTCAACAACTGCGGAGACAAAACAAAACGTTAGTTCAACTTTGAAAACAGTACGAGACTATCAAAGAAATTCTTTCAAAAACATTAAAATTAAAATAGCATAAAATCTTAACAGGCAAAAACGATATGACGGGCTCAATGTTAATTAACTTCGGTTCCAAGAAAAGACCGCCTACTATTAGGAAAGGTCGCATATAAACAAACCTAAAAATTAATTTTTATAAGTTTATAATAAAAGGAAGTTAATCGAAGAGGCCTATAAAAGGCGGAGAGATATAAAAAATAAATCTATAACTTTGTTAAGCAAAATTAAGAAAGAGAGTCTATACTCTCTTCGACACCAACACTTCCGTCTAAGGGAAGGGTCGGCCATTTAAAAGTGAAAGAGAGTTCATACTCTCTTCGTCACTCAAATTAATTCCAAAAACTTGCTAAGCTAATGATAAAGCTTCCTGAATAGCGAAGGCTAAACTCTAGAGCAAATACATCACCAAATCGTGAACAATAACTCCAGAATCAACAGCGTATCCAAGTAGGTCTAGCCGGTGGCACGACAGAGGAAAAATTGAGGTCTTGTTGACAAGAAGTACTGGAGTACCTGACCACAGATGGCGCTGTTGTGTACACCCCCACCTGTATAGCGATCGCTGGCGTATCCCGACCGTAGATTTCTGTCGGGCAACAGAGTTGACAGCTACATGATCATCGGGTAAGTTTAATATTGAAAAAATAATAATAATATCAATAACATTAATAATGGTTCTACAGCAGTGGTCCTAAAGAGAGGTCATGGTGAGCAAGACGCTGAAGATTTTCCTGTGTGTGTACGAACTTTTGAGGTGTCCATAGCACCTAATATGATTCCTATCTCACTGCCGTTGAGGCTCCTCAAGGTTACATCTCGATATTACACTGAAGTCTCAACATTACGAGCCATACCAATACACTTGAGAGAGAGTTGTTCCTACTTAAGTGAGAGATCCTCTCAATACTGACGATGTCAAATAGTTAGCAAAAAGGAGAACGACAAAAGCACATACCGGGTACTTTACTGAGATGCAGCTATAAGACAATAACTGAGAAAATCTCAAAAAATTATTCTCAAGAGTAGATTTACACAGTAAAATATCAATGGAACAAATCAGAGTGAAAAATTAACCAGAATCATTACACAAATCAAAGCCACATGTGAACGCGAGTGGTACTTCAGAACTTACAAAATTAACGAAAAAGTACCAAGAAGAAAAAAAGACTTCTCAAGATATCAAAATAGGGAGCGACGAAAAGGTATTCATTCGACATTAACATGCTATTGGGGAAGTGCCTTGGTATATGTATGTATGTATTAACATGCTTCAAGTGGAAAATGTCAGGCCGCCTGAGCCACGAAAGTGAATTCTTCAATGTCTTTAAATGTGTAGCAAGGCAATTTCCAGTAGATCCTCTGGTGGAAAGGTGAGATCCAAACTGGTCTAGACATTTTCTTTCATATTTCCCCCTCCTAAAGGGATGGCTACTGGATTGGCATAGGACTTATATGCGAGGTTGCTTCCACGTAGAGAGAATGGGGCAAAAACACGGGAACAGGAATCCAGTAACCTGAGTTTTACGCCCCGTCAAAAGAAGCGGAGAGTGATCCAGAAAGACCAGCCTCACTGGTTGCAACAGATACGCATCCGCTGAACTAAACAAGCCAGAAAGTGGAGATGGAAAGTGGTAACTTACACTTATTCCACAAAAACTGAATAACCCTTGCATACCAGTGACTACCTATGTCTGTACAGCACCTGTCCTGCATGTACCTGATTGGTTGTGGTGGCCAATTCACTAACATCCCTCACTGGTGAACGGCAGAATGGGGTTCGAGCCCCGTTCAAACTTGTTAGTTCCTTTTGGTTGCTGCAACCTCACCATCCATGTGATCTAAGGATAGGGGTTTTGGGGGAGCATATAGGTCTATCTGCTGAGTCATCAGCAGCCATTGCCTGGCCATCCTTGGTTCTAGCTTGGGTGGAGAGGGGGTTTGGGTGCTGATCATGTGTATACATGGTGAGTCTCTAAGGCATTGTCCTGCTTGATAGGGCAATGTCACTGGTTGCTACAGGTACTCATCCGGTGAACTAGACCACCGAGAAACTGGTGCTGAAAAGTGGCAACTTATTCCACCTAAGCTTCGCGTACCAGTGACTATCTACGTCAGTACAGTACCTGACCTAGATGGGCTTGAACTGGTAAGGAGGAAAGGTAGACGGGCCATCTGAAGCAAAATTGATGGTGTTCAAAAAGGTCACCTAACACACGAGTAGTGGATACCTTGCTGGAATGTGGGAATCAGGCCCTGTTGGAAAAGTGGAATGTGGGAAATCAGGACCTGTTGGAAAAGTGGAATGTGGGAAATCAGGCCCTGTTGGAAAAGTGGAATGTGGGAAATCAGGACCTGTTGGAAAAGTGGAATGTGGGAAATCAGGCCCTGTTGGAAAAGTGGAATGTGGGAAATCAGGACCAGTTGGAAAAGTGGAATGTGGGAAATCAGGACCTGTTGGAAAAGTGGAATGTGGGAAATCAGGACCTGTTGGAAAAGCAGAAAGCTATGAGCCAAAGAGTTGCAAAAAGGAGACACTCAGTCCAGAAATGTTCCAAATGTAATAGATAGTACTACAAGATGTGCTCTGGATGGCAAGATTGAAATGGAGTTAAATCTGCTTTACTATCTAAATATTCTCTCCAGTCATTCCTAGCTTTTCTTTAGACCTCACTATCGATACTGGAATACTTAGCAAGCTCTATCTTGTAATTTTCATTATGTATTACATGAGTGAATTGAGAAAACACATCTTAAAAGACGTAGATAATTTCTGTTACCTTGGAAACATGTCCGACTTTGAGAAACTAATTTGAGAGAACAGTAACGATGTTGCTGCAGCATGGACAAAATTTTTAGAGAGAAACAACTAGACAAATGGCAAATAAAAAGAGTAAAAAAGCACAATAGGTTCAAAAGACATCGGCTAATCAACACTAGAGAAACATTCATGGGCACTGGCAGAGGAAAATGAAAGAGCTTTGAAAAGGTTTGTCATCGGAATGTTAAGATTGCTTGAGGGAAAAAGGATGGAAGACCATGTTACTGGCAAGTTGGAGGAGAAATTTTTTGTAGCTAAGAACTCATTAAATGTGAAGGGACAACGAACAGCCGAGTCGGGAAAACGGTAGACGTGAAAGATGATAAAAGACCTATATGAAGACCCAAGATATCAAAGAAAAAGGAGACAAAAGGTACAGATGAAAAGAATCATATATTTTGGATGTATAGTTTGGCATTGGGGCCTGTGAGGCCCTTCAGAGCCCAGCAGTTGCTTTTACGAAATAAATGATAGAAGATATTTGACAGGAAGACGGTGGAAATGAAGCAATAATGGGGGTAAAGTAGGATATAAAGCAGGTGCAGTTAGGGGCTGAAGGAACGCTGCTAAGATCCTGAGCCCTTATAGTGCACCTCATGGCATTAAACATAGCCCCCTCCCCCCCCCCCCCCACACCCCATGGAAGGGGAGTTCAAGAAGAAGGAATAACAAGCAAAAGAGAAGGCAGGTAACTCACTACAAGTTTAATCAATTAAAAAACTTATGATAATGATTTATCTGTTTGCGTGTTTTGGTGCTGTTAACCCTTTAACCCCCAGGCTCTTTGGAAATTTCCAACCCTTAACCCCTAGGGGGTTATTTTTTTCCCCAACACATTTTGCAATATATTTTTTTTAAATTGCTCTAACAGCCTTAATTTTTGGTCTTAGAGAGGTCAGATTGGTGTCATTCTCTTGGAAAATGCCTGAATATTTCCAAAAAATTATCGAAAATATGAAAAAAGAAATTTTTATAGCATTTTTTTGCAAGGACGTACCGGTACGTCCATGAGGGTAAAGGGATGGCTTTTGTGAAACGTACCAGTACGTCCTTTGGGGGTAAAAGGGTTAATAACATTATTATTATTATTACTAGCTAAGCTACAACCCTAGTTGAAAAAGCAGGGTGCTATAAGTCAAAGGGCTCCTATAGGGAAAAATAGCCCATTGAAGAAAGGAAATATGGAAACAGATAAAAAAAAGTGTGCCTGAAGGTACCTTAACACACTTAAAGATAATGAGGCCAATTTCCACAAAAACGAAGGCGAAAGATTGAAATTCTGAAATTCCACACACACACACACGACTTCCAAATTAATCAGCCTTCAGCATATAATCGAGCAGTCGTCTAATGCTCAAAACTGAGTAAGGAAAATTGCTTTCCTTCACCCACCGTGCTCAGACATATATAATTAAATCATGATTGAAAGAACTTGTTTTACATATCTACCAATGGGGCAAGGCATGGAGAAGATCTACTCTTTGCCTCCAACCATGCAGAAAATGTATCAATATATTGCTGATTAACCCTTTTACCCCCCAAAGGACATACTGGTACGTTTCACAAAAGCCATCCCTTTACCCCCATGGACGTACCGGTACGTCCTTGCAAAAAAATGCTATAAAATTTTTTTTTTTCATATTTTTTATAATTTTTTGAAAAAATTCAGGCATTTTCCCAGAGAATGAGACCAACCTGACCTCTCTATGACAAAAATTAAGGCTGTTAGAGCAATTTAAAAAAAATATACTGCAAAATGTGCTGGGAAAAAAATAACCCCCTGGGGTTAAGGGTTGGAAATTTCCAAATAGCCTGGGGGTTAAAGGGTTAAATAGCTGCCAGTGGGGCAAGGCATGGAGAAGATCTACTCTTTGCCTCCAACCATGCAGAAAATGTATCAATATACTACTGATTAACCCTTTTACCCCCAGGCTCTTTGGAAATTTCTAACCCTTAACCCCCAAGGGATTATTTTTTTCCCAGCGCATTTTGCAGTATATTTTTCTTAAATTGCTCTAATAGCCTTAATTTTTGTCATAGAGAGGTCAGGTTGGTCTCATTCTTTTGGAAAATGCCTGAAGTTTCTCAAAAATTATCAAAAATATGCAAAAAAAAAAATGTAAATAGCATTTTTTTGCCAGGACGTACCAGTACGTCCATGGGGGTAAAGGGATGAGTTTTCTGAAACGTACCAGTACGTCCTTTGGGGGTAAAAGGGTTAAGTGGTTCCCAAAAGATGTTAGGAAGTTGGATTTTGTTACATTTTAGCCTAGGGAAGGCCTAAACTGAATTCCCAGCCAATGATTTCCAGCTACAAGAGTCAACAAATAGTCAGGTTTCATATGAAATAGATATCAGGTTATTACAAACGTCATCTTGCTTACTTTATTAACCCTTTTACCCCCAAAGGACATACTGGTACGTTTCACAAAACTCATCCCTTTACCCCCATGGACGTACCGGTACGTCCTTGCAAAAAACTGCTATTTAAATTTTGTTTTTGCATATTTGTGATATCTTTGCTGCGTTGAAATTGTTTGATTGATAACATTTAGTTACTTATGCATTGTAACTTCTGTGCACCATACAGATCTATATATCTCTAGCTGTGTATAATATAACAACCCTTTTCACATCATGCAGAGCAGACAAACAAGCAGTAAGAAAATCATTAATGATGTTAATGACAGTAATAAAAAAATCATTAATAATGTCAATAACAGTAATAAGTAAATCATTGATAATGTTAATAGAAGTAATAAGAAAATCGTTAATAATGTTGATGACAGAAATAAGAAAATAATGTTTTCAAATTAGCTTTTGTTCATTTTAAGGATAAGTTCCTTCATTACTTTTTTCTTGTTTTCTTCAAACCAGGGCTAGAAAGGGGCATAAGGGGTTAAGGGTTGGAAATTTCCAAATAGCCTGGGGGTTAAAGGGTTAAATATTATTTTCTTGAAACATTTCTTTACCTTATGTTTGTTATTTTCAGTTGGATGTGTGTTTGTATCTCTGAATGTTTGCAAGTTAAACCTCAGTAAGTGGAATGTTTCTATGTAAAATATTTGTCAGTTGGGGACATTCTGTACATACCTTTGTCCTTTAATACATTTACGAGGGAAATTCTTATAACCAACTAGCTTGTTTACTTTCCCTGTTAATATCAAATCACTTTGATCTTGTGTAGAAGCATAACTAACGACGCTTGTCAAACTCCCAACGACCTGGACAGGAAGACGAGGCAGGTGTCTGGCTAGGGTCACCAAGGATAAAGTGTCAAAATGCATGGACATTTATGATAAAACGTTTGATCATCCTCCCCCACCCCTTCATCTGAGAGGATGCACGACGTAGCTTCCTGGTGCTTGAACGAGTGCCGAGGTTGAACCCGAGAAGTCACCCGTTCCAAGTCTCTATCACGTGAATGAGTTGGAAGGTCTTAGCACAATAGAAGATATCGTGTCATGGAACGCTTATGGTGCGTAGAAAATCTCGACGCAATGAAGAATCCCAGTGTGTTGGCAGATCTCAGGACTTGGAGCATTGGGATGAAACAGGTGGCATGTGATCTATTTCCTCAGTTATTGTATATGTGTATATGTGAAGGATCTAATTTAATATCATTACTGTTCTCGAAAAATGTTATTTTGTTTATTCTTCTCTCGTAGTTTGTTTATTTCCTTGTTTCCTTTCCTCACTAGACTATTTTCCCATGTTGGAGCCCTTGGGCTTAAAGCATCTTGCTTTTCCAACTACGGTTATAGCCTAGTTTGTAGTAATAATAATAATAATAATAATAATAATAATAATGATAATAATGATAATAATAATAATAATGTACCAATACATCAAATCAGGGATGGATATGCACCATCTCACATCGCAAATGAGGCAAAAACGTAATATGATCTTTGTCCCTGGATAGCACGTTCTCAATAGGGTATGTATGCACCCATCAATCTGTCTTCCCGGACCTCCTAGATGACATTTACTTCTCCTTCTAGAATTTGCAGCGAAGATTAACGACGATGCGACAGACGAGAGAGAACCTGAACTTTTCCTCTTACAAGGTACTGCAGGCCAATGACAAGGCTTCCATAAGGATAGACCACAGATACTCTTTGAAGAGATGGCAATAACAGATGAAACAACCTTAGCATCTTTGTGGGGCAGGGAAGACCCTGAAAGTGAGAATGGTGGTGAGTTGGTGACCTTTTCCTCAACACTCCTTCCTCAGACAAAGCACTAGCAATGTCTAAGGAATGCCAACTTGCTTAGGTTCACGTTGTCGTAGCAAGGCCACAATAGCGAGGAAGTGAACAGTAACAAATATGCCACCTGACAGGAACACGTATGTTGAATAATGGCAGGTAGCACAGAAAAAAACTGTCGGATAATTACAGTGTAGTTAAAGTTGCCTTACAAGCTTCCTTTGCAGGAGTAATGGACGACATTTTAGTTGCAACTCACCAACCAAGAAGGAAAACAGCAGGAAAAGTACGGCGCCATAAATTCACAGCCTCGGAGCCCCCGGGGCAAACACCCTACCTGGACAACAGCTACCTGACAACTCCTACAGGTGTAAACGATATGACCCCCTCGTCACTGCAGCAGTGCTTACCAACAACTCCTACAGGTGTAAACATACCAACTATCGCATCATTGCGGCATTGTTTTCAAAGTTGAATTAGATAGACTACAGTTACCGTGAAACACTGCATATCCTTGGCTTCTCCTATTGATATCTCACTAACACCATTATCTACCGGGACATTTAGGAAATCTAAAATAAAAAAAAACAAAAGTTGAAATCAGCCAGATTATGAGGCCATAGAATAGAGCTGAGGTATGAGGTTTTCTTTGTCCTCCACCAGCCAGTAACTATAATTACCACATTAAAGAACAACAGTTTATACTCGTAACACGACCTTCCCTTATCTGTACCCAAGTCATTTGCAATGATTTACATCTCCTTATATAATATAATGATGGGACATACACTAACGAACACAAAAGACTTGTGGGATAAGAAGGGTGAAGTCCTACATCAAACCTTATATGGTGGGACAAGAACAAAATGAAAATGATTAAAGAAAATATTGATGAAAATCTCCACACTCACCATCAGATCAACGACAGAGCATTGAAGTTACGGTCAGTATAGGGAGCAAACATCATAAATTTTAAAATTATTAGTATATTTCTTAACTATAAATAAACGTCAATCCATTAAATAGGAAATAACAGTCAGAATAGGGAGAAAACATCATGAATTTTTAAGTAATTGGTATATTTCCTAACTACTGTATATACAAACGTGAATCCATTAAATAGGAAATAACAGTCAGAATAGGGAGTAAACATCATGAATTTTAAAATTATTAGTATATTTCTTAACTATATACAAACCTGAATCCATTAAATAGGATATATGAATATGACTTAGGCGAAGCTGGCACGGCCAATGAAAGTTTTAACGAGGTAGTTAAGTACCGACAGGGGATGTAGACACTCGCTTTAGACCTCAGGTCAAGGATTTGCGAAGTGACTGAGGCAGGAAGTGTAACTTGAATGCCAAAGATTTGTATGGTAGGGAGAAATTCAAACTACCTAAATTTGGGACTTGTTCCAACACAAATATCAACCAACATGCTTAAAAAGGAGACTAGTCCTTAGGAGGGAAGAAGCCTCTATAAACCAAAAAGTATTGTATTTTGAGGGCATTCTTGAATACCACTACTAGGTCTGGAATAGGAAGCAGAGTACCGGAAGTTTCCTGTTCAGCCGTGTGGCGAACAGGCAGATTGCCTGCGATCCTGAGAGTCAGATGCCTTTCGCCGTGCAGTTAAGTTGGGATAAATTTGATCCCACAACCTCCCCCGAGAGACTGAGTGTGTCTGGTAAAACATTCCTCTTATTGGAATGACCTCTGATGATCCCTCTACAGAATTGTACACTGCCTAGATGTGCAACTGCTTTGCCAACTAGCAGTTGTACGACACGGTGCTTCCTGGATTGCTGACATAAGCCACAATCGCAGCTTTGTCACTCGTCAATAGTACCGAGTTCCTATCAAATCTGTTGGTAAGCTTGTAGTGCTAAGAATGAATTAGTGCAAGGACATTGATCCAGAGCCAGGTGCCACTGGTACATTGAAGCCCTAGGACTCCTAATCCCTCCCACGAAAGGAAGTCTCAACGTGCATCTCAGAATACAGTTCCTTCTTCACAGAGTATGCATGGTCTTGCCTGAGAATGGAACTGGGTATATCCTGAAGAAGTTGAAAGGTAAGCTCACTGATAATTAGATTCCTCTACAGGAGATGAAATACTCTGGCTCTCATGCCCACAGAGGCTGAAGAAGTACCATGTACTTTACCCTTGGGAGTGTGTGCAGGAGATTGCGATAATGAGCGCCAAGTGCATCGCGTGCTGTGCAGCCCTTCTGATCATCGCACACATGCAATGGGGGATATATGGGCTTGTTTGAGCGCCGAGAACATTCCCTTCATGATCACGAAAGCCCGTGGACTGTAAGAAACAGGTGATAGGCGATTTGGTTTGTGCCAGTGTAAGGGAATATCTACGGGGACCCAGGAACCTTTTATTTCATCCTTATGCAAGTATTGCATATTTAGTGACATTCCTTGCACAGTTATTCACTGTGCAAGGTTGAACGATCGGGACAGGACCTACCAAGTGGAGACCATATTCTGTATTCCCACTTAAGCTAGCTTGAGGCAATATCTCATCCCACTACAAGAGATGAGAATAATCACTGGTTCTTTTCACCCAACCCAGAGTGGACTTCTCTACCTTCAGGATTGAAGCCACTTCAGGGAGAGAGATCAAGATATACCTCGATCGCCCATGCTTGACCGAGTGGCCGACAGCGAGGGCATAAGCCCCTGTACCACGTGCTTGAAATTCTTTCTGGTTGGTGAGTTTTCAGCACCACCTTCACCCTCTCCCTGAGAGATAAAGGGAGAGAGATTGGTCGAGACCAGGAGCTAGAAAAATGGATGCTGTACCAGGAACCAACATAGAGCAGGAAGGTGTCTCTGTATGCGATATAGGTATTCACACTCCAGTTACTAAAACCGTGCATGCCAAGTTCGGTTGTTGGCTTGAACATGAATACTTGTATCACGTACCGAGGCGCCATTCCAGGTTGTTTGGTTCTCAGTACGGCATTGTCTCTCCTGCATGTACGAAGGGAGAGATCAGTCAGATTCTATGCATACACGAATTATCGATAGTCTTTGATGCCATCTTCTACTTGTCCTTCTAAAAGTAAGCATCTAGAGAATTCAACAAAGATAAGGAAAAGGAAAAAGGAGAAACTTCAAGAGATGAGGAATGCATTGGATCTTCTTGTTTGCCTTCTTCAATGGATGAGGCCACAGTGGACTCTCCCTAAAGATAGAGACAACACTACCAGTTAGTACGCCCCTTAGTGCCTCCACAGGAGTCAGGAAATCACTGCAGGGGTAGAAGGAGGGAGGAAGGAGTAGGCCCCTCCCTTCAAAAACTCTGCAACAACAAAACCTTCTCCTACTGACAGAGCACCAACGATGTCTGAGGAATTCTGTCCCAGCTTCCTTAGGTTCACTTTGTCAATTTGCTGTTGTCGTAAGAACACTGGCGAGGAAATGAAGGCAAAGATTAATACCACCTAAGAGGAATAAAACCTGTTCCACATTTACAGTGTATCTTAAAAACAACTGCATACACATTTTCTTCTTTTAATCTATCACTTGTCTGTCTCCAAACCCATTCCCAAAACAGAAAGCGAAAGATCAAAACAGGCAAAACTAGAGGGGCACTCGGTAGAGGAAATTCCTTCGCCACGCCAAACAGTCTTATTTTGCTCTTAACTCCACTGAGTAATTTTTCTTTGATGCATTTTATTCAAATCTAATGGATGTCTTTAGGTTATACCGCACATGGCAACCAAGTTTCGTTGAAATTGGTTCAATAGTTTTTGCGTATTGTTCACAAACAAAAAATTAACATTGCAATTATTTTCATTGAAAGTACTTCTGTGTACTTATACTTTGATAAACTTTAGCCAAAAAATTTTAGATTCATCCTTGGGTCATACCCTACATAACTACCAAGTTTTATTAAAATAAGTACTGTAGTTTTTGTATAAAGTTGCTCACAAACAAACATGACAGGGGTAAATACATAGCCTCTGCAAATCAAAGCTTAAAAAAAAACTGCCAAAGTCAAAAGCGAGTGTCTCCCTGACTCAAAGGTGGGAGGCTAGAAAACTACCTCGCTAAAAGGGTTTGCATTCAAGTTAGAAGAAACTATTACTACAGTATTTTGGATAATGGATTGTCAAGTATCAACCCTTTTACCCCCAGGCTCTTTGGAAATTTCCAACCCTTAACCCCCAGGGGGTTATTTTTTTCCCAGCACATTTTGCAGTATATTTTTTTTAAATTGCTCTAACAGCCTTAATTTTTTGTCATAGAGAGGTCAGGTTGGTCTCATTCTCTTGGAAAATGCCTGAATTTTTTCAAAATAATATAAAAAATATGAAAAAAAAAAATTTTTATAGCATTTTTTTGCAAGGACGTACCGGTACGTCCATGGGGGTAAAGGGATGGGTTTTGTGAAACGTACCAGTACGTCCTTTGGGGGTAAAAGGGTTAACCACTGCAGTCTTCAATTCACTGATTGGTTAAACGTAACTAATAATTGCATGAAACTCGTATATCAATGGAGAAATGTAAAATATCGACAGCGACCTTACCAACGCGTGAGTCAAATGCTGACCGACACCTGTCGTCAGTTTAATCTCGTCTCGTCAAAGCCCGACATGTTTCTAGTGAAGCACCCTGGAGGGTGGATAGACTGAATAACCAGACAGCGTACCATCTGCTTCCAGATGAGGAGTCGAGCGGTGAGAGAGTCCTGTAAAGATTTGAAAAAGAGGAAATAACTAATAAGGTTTAAGTTAAGAAAAATCTTCAATCTGGAAAAATGTTATTTTCATTAGTAAAATAAATTTTTGAATATACTTACCCGGTGATCATATAGCTGTCAGCTCTGCTGCCCGACAGAAAAACCTAAGGACAAAATACGCCAGCGATCGCTATACAGGTGGGGGTGTACATCATCAGCGCCATCTGTCGAGCAGGTACTAAGTACTCCAATGTCAACAAAGAACCAATTTTCTCCTCGGTCCACTGGGTCTCTATTGGGGAGGAACGGAGGGTCCTTTAATCTATGATCACCGGGTAAGTATATTCAAAAATTTATTTTACTAATGAAAATAACATTTTTCAATATTAAACTTACCCGGTGATCATATAGCTGATTCACACCCAGGGGGGTGGGTAGAGACCAGCAATATATGTTAACATTAAGAGCTAAGTATTTTGTATTTCATTTTAGCAGTTATTCAAAATAACAAACATAAAATTAATAAGTACCTGGTAAGGAAGTCGACTTGAACAATTACTCTGCCTTTTTAAGTACGTCTTCCTTACTGAGCCTCGCGATCCTCATAGGATGCTGAGCGACTCCTAGGAGCTGAAGTATGAAGGGTTGCAACCCATACTAAAGGACCTCATCAAAACCTCTAATCTAGGCGCTTCTCAAGAAAAGAATTTGACCACCCGCCAAATCAACCAGGATGCGAAAGGCTTCTTAGCCTTCCGTACAACCCAAAAAACAACAATAAAAACATTTCAAGAGAAAGATTAAAAAGGTTATGGGATTATGGGAATGTAGTGGTTGAGCCCTCACCCACTACTGCACTCGCTGCTACGAATGGTCCCAGGGTGTAGCAGTTCTCGTAAAGAGACTGGACATCTTTAAGGTAAAATGATGCGAACACTGACTTGCTTCTCCAATAGGTTGCATCCATTACACTCTGCAGAGATCTGTTTTGTTTGAAGGCCACTGAAGTTGCGACAGCTCTAACTTCATGTGTCCTTACCTTCAGCAAAGCAAGGTCTTCCTCATTCAGATGGGAATGAGCTTCTCGAATCAAAAGTCTGATATAATAAGAAACTGCATTCTTCGACATAGGTAAAGAAGGTTTCTTAATAGCGCACCATAAAGCTTCTGACTGTCCTCTTAATGGTTTGGTACGTCTCAAATAGTACTTAAGAGCTCTTACAGGGCATAGGACTCTTTCTAGTTCATTTCCAACCAAATTAGACAGGCTTGGAATATCGAACGATTTGGGCCAAGGACGAGAAGGAAGTTCGTTTTTGGCTAAAAAACCAAGCTGTAAGGAACATGTAGCCGTTTCAGATGTAAATCCAATGTTCCTGCTGAAGGCGTGTATCTCACTGACTCTTTTAGCTGTTGCCAAGCAGACGAGGAAAAGGGTCTTCAAAGTGAGATCTTTAAAAGAGGCTGATTGAAGTGGTTCGAACCTTTCTGACATAAGGAATCTTAGTACCACGTCTAAGTTCCAACCTGGTGTGGCCAACCGACGCTCCTTCGAGGTCTCAAAAGACTTAAGGAGGTCCTGTAGATCTTTGTTGTTGGAAAGATCTAAGCCTCTGTGACGGAAGACTGCTGCCAACATGCTTCTGTAACCCTTGATCGTGGGAGCTGAAAGAGATCTTTCCTTCCTAAGGTATAAAAGGAAGTCAGCTATCTGAGTTACAGAGGTACTGGTTGAGGATACTGAGACCGACTTGCACCAGCTTCGGAAGACTTCCCACTTCGACTGGTAGACTTTAAGAGTGGATGTCCTCCTTGCTCTAGCAATCGCTCTGGCTGCCTCCTTCGAAAAGCCTCTAGCTCTCGAGAGTCTTTCGATAGTCTGAAGGCAGTCAGACGAAGAGCGTGGAGGCTTGGGTGTAACTTCTTTACGTGCGGCTGACGCAGAAGGTCCACTCTTAGAGGAAGTGTTCTGGGAACGTCTACTAGCCATTGCAGTACCTCGGTGAACCACTCTCTCGCGGGCCAGAGGGGAGCAACCAACGTCAACCTTGTCCCTTCGTGAGAGGCGAACTTCTGCAGTACTCTGTTGACAATCTTGAACGGGGGGAATGCATAAAGGTCTAGATGGGACCAATCCAGAAGAAAGGCATCTATGTGAACTGCTGCTGGGTCCGGGATCGGTGAGCAATAAACTGGGAGCCTCTTGGTCATCGAGGTTGCAAACAGATCTATGGTAGGCTGACCCTACAAGGCCCATAGACTCTTGCATACATTCTTGTGAAGGGTCCACTCTGTTGGGATGATTTGACCCTTCCGGCTGAGGCGGTCTGCCATGACATTCATGCTGCCTTGAATGAACCTCGTTATTAGCGAAATGTTTTGATCTCTTGACCAGGTGAGGAGGTCCCTTGCGATCTCGTACAACGTCCTCGAATGAGTCCCTCCTTGCTTGGAGATGTACGCCAAGGCTGTGGTGTTGTCGGAGTTCACCTCCACCACCTTGCCTAGAAGGAGGGACTTGAAGCTTCTCAAGGCCAGATGAACTGCCAGTAGCTCCTTGCAGTTGATGTGTAATGATCTTTGATCCGCATTCCACGTGCCCGAGCATTCCCGACCGTCCAATGTCGCACCCCAGCCCGTGTCCGATGCATCCGAGAAGAGAATGTGGTTGGGGGTCTGAACAGCCAGTGGCAGACCCTCTCTGAGGAGAATGTTGTTCTTCCACCAAGTCAGTGCAGACTTCATCTTCTCGGAAATAGGAATCGAGACCGCTTCTAGCGTCTTGTCCTTTCTCCAGTGAACAGCTAGGTGAAATTGAAGGGGTCGGAGGTGGAGTCTCCCTAACGCGATGAACTGTTCCAGTGATGAAAGCGTCCCTATCAGACTCATCCACTGTCTGACTGAACATCGGTCCTTCTTCAGCATGTTCTGGATGCATTCTTGGGCTTGACTGATTCTGGGGGCCGACGGAAAAGCCCGAAAAGCTTGACTCTGAATCTCCATACCTAGGTACACTATAGTTTGGGATGGGACGAGTTGGGACTTTTCCATATTGACCAGGAGACCCAATTCCTTGGTCAGTTCCAGAGTCCACTTTAGATTCTCCAGACAGCGACGACTTGACGAAGCTCTTAAAAGCCAGTCGTCCAAATAGAGGGAGGCTCTGATGTCTGCTAAATGCAGGAATTTGGCAATATTCCTCATCAGTTTCGTAAAAACAAGAGGAGCCGTGCTTAGGCCAAAGCACAGGGCTTGAAACTGGTATACCACCTTCCCGAAAACGAACCTTAGAAAAGGTTGGGAATGTGGGTGGATGGGGACGTGAAAGTAAGCGTCCTTTAGGTCCAACGAGACCATCCAGTCTTCCTTCCTGACCGATGCTAGAACCGACTTTGTCGTCTCCATGGTGAACGTCTGCTTTGTGACAAAGACATTCAGGGCACTGACGTCTAGCACCGGCCTCCACCCGCCTGTCTTCTTCACCACTAAGAAGAGACGGTTGTAGAAGCCCAGGGATTGATGGTCCCGGACTTTGACTACCGCTCCCTTTTGTAGTAAGAGAGACACCTCTTGCTGCAAAGCTAGTCTCTTGTCCTCCTCTCTGTACCTGGGAGAGAGGTCGATGGGAGTTGTTGCTAGAGGGGGCTTGCGCAAGAATGGAATCTTGTACCCCTCTCTGAGTAACATCACAGATTGTGCGTCTGCGCCCGTTCTCCCAGGCCTGCCAGTAGTTCTTGAGCCTGGCTCCCACTGCTGTCTGAAGAAGGTGGCAGTCAGACTCTGCCTTTAAATGACTTGGAACCCTTCTTCTTGCTCCCGCGTTGACCTTCGGCACGAGCACCTCCTCTGCTGGCGGCTCTGCCACGAAAGGGCGGAATGAATCTTGACGCTGGAGTGTCCAACCTGGGTCTAGGCACAGATGGCAAAGGGGTGGCTTTGCGTGCGGATGACGCAACCAGGTCATGAGTGTCTTTCTGGATCAAGGAGGCGGCAATCTCCTTGATCAACTCCTCAGGGAAGAGGCACTTCGAGAGAGGAGCAAACATAAGCTCCGACTTTTGACATGGGGTGACTCCAGCTGACAAGAAGGAGCAAAGGTGATCCCGCTTCTTGAGGACCCCGGACACGAAAGAAGCCGCAAGCTCACTAGAACCATCCCGTATGGCTTTGTCCATGCAGGACATAATGAGCATGGAAGTTTCCTTATCAGAAGGGGAGGTCTTCCTGCTCAACGCTCCCAAACACCAGTCCAAGAAGTTAAAGACTTCGAATGCACGGAAAACTCCTTTCATAAGATGGTCCATATCCGAAGGAGTCCAGCAAATCTTGGAGCGTCTCATAGCCAGCCTGCGGGGAGAGTCTACCAGACTTGAGAAGTCGCCCTGGGCAGAGGCAGGAACTCCCAAGCCGAGAACTTCTCCCGTGGCATACCAGACGCTAGATCTGGAAGCAAGCTTGGCCGGGGGAAACATGAAGGTTGTCTTCCCAAGTTGCTTTTTGGACTGCAACCACTCTCCCAGTACCCTTAAAGCTCTCTTGGACGAGCGAGCGAGTACGAGCTTCGTAAAGGCAGGAGCTGCTGAGTGCATGCCTAAAGCGAACTCAGAGGGAGGCGAGCGTGGTGCTGCAGACACAAACTGATCCGGATATAAATCCTTGAACAGCGCAAGCACTTTCCTAAAGTCTAAGGAGGGAGGCGTGGTCTTGGGTTCGTCGATGTCCGAGTGTTGGTCGTCAAGATGTGCAGCGTCGTCATCATCAGAGAGTCCATCGTCTGAATGTTGAGGAGGAAGCGGCAAAGGAGTAGGTAAAAGCTGGTCGGCTGAGTCCGGCAGCACGGGTGCATGCGTGGCTGCACTGGACCCAACGTCATGGAACTGTTGGTCAGTCTGAGAACTGGCAACAACCATAGCTGAGTGGGACGCAAAGCGTCTACTCCTGACTGTGGTCGGATAGCGGAGACCACCGTGGATTGCGGAGGCTGACGCACCGCGTCAAAACACGGCAACTTAACTCCACCCTCCTGTTGTTGTGGTAGCACACGAACATCAACGGAGGGTTCCGTGCGTCGGTGAACGTCAACATGCGTCTGGCAGGGTCGACTGCGCATGGGTGGTGCAGCTCTCACAGCTGGAGTGTGGGAGCAGGCAGCCTCAGCGTCTGCTGGGCGCACAACCGTGGTTGGTTGTAGGCTAACGGGTGCAGCGTCAACCTTCTCCGCACGATACTCCTGCATAAAGGAAGCTAACTGAGTCTGCATAGACTGTAGCAAAGACCACTTAGGGTCTACAGCAGCTGGTGCGGCAACAGACGGAGTTACTGCCTGTTGCGGTACCACTTTGCCTCTCTTAGGAGGCGTGCAGTCGTCGGAGGACTGCAGCGAGTCCGAACTGACCCAGTGGCTACACCTGGGCCGTTGGACTTGCTCGGAAGGGACCTTGCGTTTAAGAGGCCGTGAGACCTTGGTCCATCGTTTCTGGCGTGAAACCTCTTCCGCAGACGAGGAATGAACGGGCTCACTCGCCTTCTTGTGGGTGGGACGATCTAGGCAAGATACGTCCGAAACCACGGAGGGAACGTCTGTCCGCTGATTAAAGCCTGTCGAACCCTTTGGTCGTACGACATTGCTTCTCCCCCGGACTGGGAGGACGACAGGCACGAACAGACGCACCCTCATGCGTAACACTGACACTTTTCACTGCACTAACACTCACTTCACATCCCACTGCACTTTTACCTTTCAACTCCCTGACGTCAGCCATGAGTTGATTGCGGTCATTCGCCAATGACTCGACTCTCACCCAGAGCCTGGATGGCACGCATCATATCTGCCATCGAAGGTTGATGAGAGCTAGCAGGGGGGTCGGGAGCAACCACTACAGGGGAAGGAATAGGTTGTGGGGCATGGGGAGAGGAAAAATCAACTGAGCGAGACGAACTCCTCCTGACTCTATCCCTCTCTAGCCTACGTGCATATTTCAGGAATTCTTGAAAATCGAATTCCGAAAGCCCAACGCATTCCTCACATCGATCTTCCAATTGACAGGCTTTACCCCTACAATTGGAACAAATGGTGTGCGGATCGATAGAGGCCTTCGGAAGACGCCTTGAACAGTCCCTAGCGCTACACTTCCTGTACTTGGGGACTTGAGAAGGGTCAGACATCTTGAATTAGTCAAAGGGGGAATTCAAAATCTATCCAAGTCGTCAACAAATAATCCAAAATTCAATAAAAGAATGCAAGGAAGTATTGAAGATAACTTCTGCACAGCGATAGCTAATAACCAGAAATGAATACTTCACCAAATAACGTGAAAATCAATCCAGAAAACAACAGCGTATTTAGTAGGTCTTGCCGGTGGCACGACAGAGAGAAAATTGGTTCTTTGTTGACATTGGAGTACTTAGTACCTGCTCGACAGATGGCGCTGATGATGTACACCCCCACCTGTATAGCGATCGCTGGCGTATTTTGTCCTTAGGTTTTTCTGTCGGGCAGCAGAGCTGACAGCTATATGATCACCGGGTAAGTTTAATATTGAAAAAAGCAAAGTTTTCAATTAATTATTCTTCTACATATACAAACTTGATATATTTACATTTAATAATAAAGCATATTAATTAGGTTACTCAAGTGAAGGGAATTTTACTTGAGATCAGCTATACGAACAAATGCGCAGCTAGTAAGACGCGTGGGATTGCATACATAATTACTTAAAGCTCATAAATTAAGGAAAACTTCATGAAAATATTATTCTTTTTCATACAAATCAATTATCTTATAATAGTAACAATTGCTAGACATGTCAAAAATAATGATTCCTACTTCTCACTTCTCTGAGTAGGCGTGTGAATCCTGCCAGAGATGCCTTGTTGAAACTATCTAACTTTAAAGATAACTTGTATTTTTCCTGTCAATACAAATCAAGAGTTCTTTAATATAGGTGTGCCTTAGACAGGAGTTGGAAATGGGCATTGAGTCAAAGCAAAGTACTGTAGTCTGTTAACGATATGCGAGTGAGATGCTCCACCCATCCATATGGCAGTCGTTCCACTTTTCATCAAACGAGAGAGAGAGAGAGAGAGAGAGAGAGAGAGAGATTCCAATTTTCATCTGAGATATGAGTCAAACTTATACAGTGCCTTGGACAAGATGGTAAACTGTCCATGCACAGAGAGAGAGAGAGAGAGAGAGAGAGAGAGAGAGAGAGAGAGAGAGAGAGAGAGAGAGAGAGATTCCAATTTTCATCTGAGATATGAGTCAAACTTATGCAGTCCCTTAGACAAAAGAGAGAGAGAGAGAGAGAGAGAGAGAGAGAGAGGAGAGAGAGAGAGAGAGAGAGAGAGAGAGAGAGAGAGAGAGAGAGAGAGAGAGAGAGAGAGAGAGAGAGAGAGAGGGAGAGAGAGAGAGAGAGAGAATTCCAATTTTCATCTGAGATATGAGTCAAACTTATACAGTCCCTTAGACAAGATGGTACTTTCCACAGCGAGAGAGAGAGAGAGAGAGAGAGAGAGAGAGAGAGAGAGAGAGAGAGAGAGAGAGAGAGAGAGAGAGAGAGACTTTTGAATTGTACAAGTTACCTCATCTTGGCAATCAGTTTTTTATGGCCTAAAAGTATTATAACATAGAGTCACTCATGTATGTTTTTATCCTCAATATTTTCAACACAGTATGAGCATAATCCACACAGCATTTTACATTTACCTATCAACAAACAACAATCATAAAATGGACCAAATTACTAAAAACAACTTCAAGAAAAATTTTCAGGAACACGAGGATAGCCTGGTACAATTATCTGTACCGACAGCTGACTTCAAAGTGGATCTAACTACTTCATAAGTGTGGGTTTGGAAACAGCGGTCACATGCCATTCGCTAACAACCTTTTTTTTTCTTAATATCATCAGTACAATTTCTGAATCATTTCCTAAAAATTAATAAATGGTTTGTACTTCTCTAGGAACAAGATGAAGTTGGGGAATTTTTTGGAAGCCTATATATTCGCCAATGTGCGTACGTATGTATGTATAATCCTTTTCCGATTTGGGATGCCTTAGCCTAGTGAAAGGGTTTGTGTAGCACAATGATCAGCGAAGCTGTACAAGTTAGGAACACCCATACTACGTTGCTTTGAGCAATCAGACAAAAAATTTTCCACCATTACAAATCCGATGCTGGCCACTGTGGAGATGAAAAATGACCAAAACCATGACATGAATTGACACGTATGAGGCCTTTATCCTGCAGTGGACTAGAAACGGATGCATTTTTTTTTTTTTGTATGCATGTATAATA
>NW_027171183.1:472500-487500 GCF_036898095.1 Palaemon carinicauda
TTGACACTAGTAATTTCCTTAGTTATTAACACAATTTATGTAATAGTAAACCAATATGACAATATATATATATATATATATATATATATATATATATATATATATATATATATTATATATATATATATATATATATATAGTATATATATATATATATATATATATTATATATATATATATATATATATATATATATATATAGAGGTAAGATGACCCTTGACTAGGCCTAACGATTTCACATTATAGACCTAACCATACCTTAATGATACTATATGAGAGAGAGAGAGAGAGAGAGAGAGAGAGAGAGAGAGAGAGAGAGAGAGAGAGAGGAGAGATGAGAGAGAGAGAGAGAGAGAGAGAGAGAGAGAGAGAGCGTGTCACTGAAAATTTATCACATACAAAATCGTCTATGATTTAAACACAACACATTTCTTAAATCTTACAATATCCGATTACACTGCAAAACCAAACTAAAATACAAACTATAAAATATATTTTTTCTATATCAATTTCCCTGCCATTTTGAATGCATCATCACAAGATGTATTAATCCTAGTAAAAGAAAGATATTGTAAACTACTTTTCTCCTTATCACTAGATTATAATGCTTAATCTATCAACACAGAACAATTCCCTGAGACAGTTGTAAATATAAAAAAATAATCCTTAAAGAACAGTTTCACTCACTGTCATCCATCTTAGAAGTCGAAGCATCAAATATCATCACAAAGAATCGGTTGTGGCAACACGGCGAGGGCCGCAGGCTTCCTCGTTTTACCCTATGGTGATTACCGGCTTCTCGTACATGCCGTAGCTCTCGTAAATCCTCTGGTGGCCTGTCAGTGCTGGTGCTAATTCCTCTAATTCCTTCAGCGTGAGGGATGCTAGCTCATCGTTTTCAAATAGATCCTCAGTTTCCGTTTTTGAGTTTCCAACTCTGTCTTTTGACGTCATCAATAACAGCGAAGGGCCGGTTGACTTAGACATTGCTGTTCCAACAGATGCATCATCGCTTAATGCCGGGCGTCCCTTACCGAACATCGAAATAAAAGCCGACGATGGAGAAGCCACGTGTAAAGACCTTTCTGGGCTCTGGACAGTCGAACCACTTTGACAGGCAAGTGAGGACTGAATGCACTGTAGGTTTTTAGTGAGTGGAGCTGATGAATCCAAACTTGAAGAAGATGAGGAGTGATTCGTGCTCTGAAAGGCAGAAACTTCAGGAACCGGAGTTGAATGCTGAATGTCTTGCTTGTGATTAAAAGAACCCGGCGAGATGTGGTTCAGGGGACTTGATTGGGATAGTGCTGGGCACGAATTTATTGAGAGGATTCTATTAAAACAGGATTGCAGGCGACAATGACTTTGCCGGTCTGTAGGAAATGCACATGACGATGGGCACGGTGAAGTGCTGCTTACAGGCGAAAGCTGCAAAGATCTGCTTTGCCTGGCTGGACACCCCATCTTAGAATGCAAATGCTGAACATCTATACAGTCTTGAGAGTGTACGCATGACAGGAAAATGCTGGGATCAGTTGTATTCTTTAAAAGGTCCTCAAAGTTTGTTGAAAAAGTATCGATATGTAGTTGGGTTTCAGACGGATTTGGAAAGAGTAAAGAAGGAGACGTGCTTTGGAATGTTGACACCTCATCAGTCAGTACATTTGAGTGAGTGGACCTACTTCTTGGAGATGAATTAGACAAAATGCTGTCAGGTGAGGTTGATGATGCGGGAACATTTTCTGCAAAATTAACATCCAAGTTTGCTGGTGACGATTTATCCTGTTGTAGAGTTTGAGATAATGGATGAGATTTTCCTTGAACTTGAGAACTTCCTGAAAAGGAATCCAAATTGGTGGACTTCACCTCAGGAATAGGAGCAAAGGCGCTTGCATAACTCTCCCGTTGTGAGGTGAAGCTGTGATTAGTCGAGGAAGGAGAATCACTTCCAACGGAGGTATTCTTATCAAGCGACAATGAAGAATTTGTGCACTGGATACATTTCGCTTTTGTGGATCCATATCTGCTGGAGAAGAATTTGATGAGGCTTGGGAACCTTCTCTCTGAGATTGGTGCGGCGATGGCGTAATGCGCCGAACTTGCTGGTTTTTCCGAGTAATGGCATGATGAGACTGGATTCTGAGGAGGCATTTGGATGGCTTGTACCTTGTGTCTTGGTTCCGAAGGGTATGGGAAACGTTGGTTTATGGGGTATCGATGGGGCATAATCATATTTGAGTGCATCATTGGGGAAGAAGGATTCTTCATGGCCATAGTATCATATCTGGGCAGCATCGGGTACGATGGCGAAACGAGGTTTGGATAGTTGAGATGAGATGCATCTTGATAGGTTACTGGCAGTAAATTCTGATATTGTTTCCAGCTCTGACGGACGAACCAAGGCGAGACGAGGTTTGGATAGGGTATGGCCGGAGAGTTCCCTCGGAAATAAGGTCTCTCAAATGTTCCTATAAGAGGTTGAAGCCAATCTTGGGTACTTGATGAGGGAGAAGATGGGACCAGCTGGTTTTCAAAGTTTTGAAACTTCTCATAGCCACAAAAGTTTGTGTGTTCATCTCCCCAAAAATGCCTGGCTTTGAAGCACTTTGCCTCCATATTGAGGATGTGGAACCTGTTGTTGATTATGTCATAAAACGAGCCAGTCTTCAACACTACACAAACAACAGTTGACGACAACGTTTCCGGATTCACGGGAAACTTGCTGAAATTTGTAGCCGGCAACTGACACAAGGAGGACCCTAAACCGAGCAGATACATGTCGGTGTTTTTGTTGTAATCAAGAAGGATTCCGTAGAATATGCGATCCACATATCGGATTTCTGTGGGAATGCTCTCGGGGATACTCATGCTCATGCCGTTTTCAACGCGCCTGATGATAGTGGCGTAGTTGTACTTCCTGCTGGTTTCGCACTGTTCGACAACGTCGAACAGACCGTAGATGTAGGTCTCCATGTTCTGGGTCCTACCGACGCACTTGCCGTCGACAAAGATGCAGGACTTAAGGGCGATGACAGGCTTTCCGAGGCCGCAGCAGGGGTCGAATCTGTACACTTTGATCCAGCAATCCTCCGGGCTCAGGGACCCAACGAATGTGTAGGCCATCGTCCTCTGTTCTCTGAAAGAGAAGAGAGTGGGTTTCAAGACATACTCTTTCAAGAAAAATATTAAAATGTGGCAGATTGAACATACTCAAACATTCTTAAATAACCAATGTATTTTTTAAATCCAAAAAGACATTTGCTGATTATTGAAAAAGTGAACAAAACCACCTATTTATATTGACACAAAATCAAAGATATATGGAACAAAGGAATAATATTATTATATAGAAGTAACAATGACTATAAGCTATAGCAAAACATAGTATGCCAAGAATGGTTTACTATATGTTTTTTTATTAGGAGAGAAAGATGGCTGACATGAAGAGCATAGCTTAGACAGACAAAAAGGTGTGTAGATCAAGAATGTTATGAAACATGTCCTAAATGTATGGCCTTAGTAACGAGCCATTAAAAGCATCAATATTGTTTATGATGAAAGCGAAGAGCGTATTAGGGCATGCAGGTGACTATTTTGGTATGAAAGGGGATCTGAGACAAGATTGTAGTATGTCTCTAAGGCTGATCTAATCTTTAGTTAACTTAAGAAGTCGAAGAAGAGCGCTCAAGTGCAAAGTTGTTAGATAGAAAGGGACTTGTTCAAGAAATATAGTGATACTGTGTTGATTGGCAATAGTGAAGATAAACTGCAAAAGCTGAAGAAGAGATTGATAAGATTTGCAAGATGAGTACGTTGGGAGTAAGCTTGATCAAGCGAAAAGTATTCAGAACAAACGGACACATGGAAGACATTGTTATAAATGTCTGGTGAAAGAACGGAAGCATCTTGGAGCAAATATAAGGGACGCAAGATGAGAGACGAGATGAGAAGGATAAGCCAAAGCAAGAAAGAAAGGAGCAATTGTGCGAAAGATTTGTTAAGACAATCTCGTCGTCCACGGAAGCCAGGATACGAGTGTATGGAGGGAATGTGTATGTTGATTAGGTAATAAATTTTGACATAGGGAGAAGGGGTAAACACCAGTGCATCATCATCCTTAAGGCTGACTAGCTGAAACCTAGGGCCCCACCAAGAGCAGAGGCCTATGCAACTTTTTTCTTCTTTTAGTGTTAAGTGCTAAAACTATTGATTATATACTAAATTCCCCCCATATAATATATAATAAAGCACGTGTTTGGCTATGTATATATATATATATATATATATATATACATATATACTTCTTTCCTTTCACGAACCGGCAGCATTGCCAGATTTATAACTTCGGTCTCTGCCCCGTCCCTCAGGTAGGGGGAGGGGGAGTCAAACCCTGGTGAAAGAGGGCGCGTGAGAGTTTGTGCATATCTCTCTAAATATTTAGCCATTACTTTTGACTCTCACATAAAGTAGGTAATTACTATTGCTATAAATTGTATGAAATGAGAACAAGAACCTTGTGAGAGGGATGGCGAAGGACCTAAAGAAGTTCGAAGCTCATAGGGCCCTGCCATGAGTTAATACAGCATGGTAAACAGTTTAGTAAAAGTTAAAGGATGGTGGTTCAGACATATGGAGAGAATAGAGAGTGTATAGCTAAGAAGTGTCCTAGACTAGAAGGGGCTAGATAGACACGGCAAACAGGAAGGGGTTTTGATATCCGTGAATGCTGCAAGACTGCTTGCGAGATAGTAAGGAATGGGATGAATGTGCGTCGAGAGGTTCAAGGTACACCGGGGAGAGGGAATGTAGGTTGAGAACTAGTCTGATGCGGTTGCATTATCTGCCTCTGCTACCCCAAGGTGAGACAAACCCTCAGACTCCCCAGCTATGTGTGGGGAATGAGAACAGCTGGGAAGACAAGATTACCCAGTCGAATACGAGTTACATTCAGGTCCGAGTCGCGAGTGGGCAACTCTCAATAGGCCCACCTGCCATGGTAAGCCTACCTCAGCCATGGAGGGCGTCGATACGCCACAAGACGCCCAATAATTGTTCATTTGTAGTGTAACAATCTGATTCACATAACTGTCTCCCCGTAAATCCACTCTCCCCGTGTGTACCTATAACTTACACGTTGATTACCAATATATTGAACTGTTTCACTAATTTGAAAGTCAGCGAGAGACTTATATTTCTTCTGTTTCGTAATTCTCAAGATTTAAAGTCCTATTACACTCGCTTTGAAGAAGGTTTCTGCTCACGTTTCTGTGAAAATTAACTTAGACAATAAATCCCCTTATGATTTAAAAGTCATCTAATTCACTGCCTCTCATCATTTATTATGTAGTTGCCCCACGTCATGTGATATTGAGGAAAGTTTTAGTACAGAAGGGGTCAATCACAATTCAACTGTTAAAGAAAATATTTTTGTGGCAACTCACGTTATTTTTCAATAACACTATATTATAAACGTACAACATTTGATTATCTTATGCGAGATGAACATTCTTAATTCTACTAAAATATCTCATCATATGAAGACTTACAAAAATGTAACAAGATAAATTTATTTTCAACTTTTCACTATCCGAACTAATTGAAGCTAGACCTTCTTCGGCATTCAGTCTCATAAACTATTGATGCTCATTTTAGAATTCACCAATCTACCCAATGAGAATTTACCTGCATTGTAACAATGTAATATAAATATCCTTTGGGAAACCTTTTTGAAAAATGAATTTCCATTGACTAGCCCTTACCTTCGGGTGATGACCGAGATGCAGAATTTTCTAACGCGATTGAAATACGTCGCACAGCGGAATACAAGAGACGTTAATACTAATTACCTTCACGAACGTAATCTAACCGAGGCCAATGTGTCCCACCCAGCTGCGTTTGGTATCGGTGTAGGTCTAGGCCATTTTGTATTTCTCATGCAGCTATGGACCATAAATATAATCTAGAAGTGCTTAATATTTACTATAAGGACTCTTTCAACTTTAAAAGTTGCATTCCTATTTCTCCCAAAGTCCCAACAACCCTATAAGCCAAAAACTTCATAAAGAATACCAAAATAAGAATGTCAATAAAACTGCATAGGTTACACAAAAGCTATAACTACAATCAATTCTTTTTAGCAAGGCTGATTTGCACCAACTCGCAGGGGTGTCCCTTTAGCTCGGTACAGTTTCCTGATCGCTGATTGGCTGGACAAGATAATTCTAACCAATCAGATAGCAAGAAACTTTTCCGAGCTAAAAGGGCACCGGTGCGAGTCGGTGCAAATCTGCCTCGCTAAAAAAAAATTGAGTGTATCTCTTCCAAGGCACTCACCGCTTCGGAGATACTAACGGCGTTCTCTTCCCGACGGCGCTTCTCTTCCCGGTCAGCCGTCGCTCGAAGACGTCCCCCTCGTTGGATCCGTATTCCTCGCTCGGTCTCTCCGTTCAAACGCTTCGCTCTGGAAAGGTCAAAGCGGCATAAGGCCTAGTTCTTGGAAAGCCTGAGAAACAATGGCGATATTTATCGCAACGTGTTGACACATGAATGGAAGGAGTATGGACCTGGAGTCTTCTTTTCTGAATAAATTTACCTTCCTGGCCAGGGACCTGGGAGACCATTCGTCTCTGATAAAAACAGATGGAAGAATAGTTCAACTCGGAGGTGATAGTAAGAAAAGATAGTCGGATAGGAGAATGGAAGTTTGATAATAATGATAATAGAGAAGTAGAACAGAGAGAGAGAGAGAGAGAGAGAGAGAGAGAGAGAGATTTAATGAGAATGGAAGTTTGATAATAATGATAATAGAGAAGTAGAACAGAGAGAGAGAGAGAGAGAGAGAGAGATTTGATGAGAATGGAAGTTTGATAATGATGATAATAATAAGAAGTATAACAGAGAGAGAGAGAGAGAGAGAGAGAGAGAGAGAGAGAGATTTGATGAGAATGGAAGTTTGATAATAATGATAATAATGAGTAGAACAGAGAGAGAGAGAGAGAGAGAGAGAGAGAGAGATGTTCTTAATCAATTTATTGAGCTCACTGACGTCAGACATTTAAGTACATGGTAACAATAACATTGTTTACAGAGAGAGAGAGAGAGAGAGAGAGAGAGAGAGAGAGAGAGATTTTCTTAATCAATTTATTGAGCCCACTGACGTCAGACATTTAAGTACATGGTAACAATAACATTGTTTACAGAGAGAGAGAGAGAGAGAGAGAGAGAGAGAGAGAGATTTGATTAAATCAATTTACTGCGGCAGTTTATGTCAGACATTTGAGTATATAGCAACAGAAATATTGTTTACATCTATATAGTTAGGTTATAACGAGAGAGAGAGAGAGAGAGAGAGAGAGAGAGAGAGAGAGAGAGAGAGAGAGAGAGAGAGAGAGAGAGAGAGAGAAACCAGTTTTCTCTTATAAAGGATTCTATCAATAAAAACTGCTCACAGCCTCTAAGAAAAACAACTAACGAAAAACAAAACAATCCTCATTGTCATTTTATCTTTAAAAGAAGCAAAAAAGAAAACTCCTTAATCCTTTCCAATCTGTTTTTAAAGAAAAGTAACAACACAAAGACAAAGAAAAAGAAAAAGACGGAGAAAAAAAGGGTCTTGTTTTGGTTGAATAGGCCTAAGGTTTCGACTCGGGAGATAGCGGTCAAGTGACGATATTTAGAATAAAAATAGAATAATAGATTTATTTAAATAGATTTTAGTTTATTTTCATAAATTCTAGATTTATTTATCATTAAATTATATATATTCATCGATATTAATAATTAATAGATTATTAATATCGGTTCAAATGTGGAAAACTTTAGACCTAAAAAACTTTCTCTGTTCCAGGATGTGATGACCATACACACACACACACACACACACAAACAACAACAACAACAACAACAACAACAACAATGTCCGTTTGTAGTCCACTATAGGACAAAGACCTCAGACATGTCCTTATTCATGTCTGGGGTTTGGCCAGTTTTCACCATCACACTGAGCAGAACGGATTGGTGATGGTGGGAGATTTAGGTCTGAATGATCACAGCAAACCAACCTAGTATGTAGTATGGGTGGTCTTGACTAGTAGATCTTTGGAAATACACAAACACACACGCTCTCTCTCTCTCTCTCTCAAACACAGACATATACCCTCTCTCTCTCTCTCTCTCTCTCTCTCTCTCTCTCTAACACACACACACACAGACATACACACCTCTCTCTCTCTCTCTCTCTCTCTCTCTCTCTAACACACACACACACAGACATACACACCTCTCTCTCTCTCTCTCTCTCTCTCTCACACACACACAGACATACACACCGAATCTCTCTCTCTCTCTCTCTCTCTCTCTCTCACACACACACAGACATACTCTCTCTCTCTCTCTCTCTCTCTCTCTCTCAGAGACATACACACCCTCTCTTTGAACTACGATATGTTATCGTCCAATCAAAATAAATAGGCCTAAGACGGATAAACTTAAACCTAAATTAAAACTGGTTTAAAAATTGCATTTCTAAACTAAATTCAACTTTTAGTTTTTAATACAATTATTCACTTTGTCATAAAACAATTTTTTTTTAATTATATATAACAGGTTATTAATTTTCATATAATTTAATAATATATAGTAATAAAACAATCATAATAGGCCTACAAGCCATTAAGTTCATAGGCCTCAACTTACCTTTGAAAGTAGCACTTAAATGTTCGATTTACACTATAGTTAATTCCACTAAATAAGTGTAGACACTAGACACTCGGCAGAAGACTCCTGTAGTGGAGTGTAGACTGTGTAGTGTGTAGTTGTAGTTCTTCTACACCCCGGTCTGCTAAGCCTATACAGTTGCCAATTATTCTTAAATGTCGCTGTTTAGGCTTATAGGCCTAATACACCTGTAACTCCAACAGGTGGATTTCCTCTATACGTAGTTAAATGATGCCTCTATGAATTAAAATAACAAAAAACAATAAAAACTGTAATATAGATTAGTAATAATGATAATAATAACAATAATAATAGCAATAATGATAATATATATAATAGAATTATCATAGTTTATCATTGTTCCGTTTTCTATTCTTTGCTCGTAGACGTTTTCTATGGGAACGTACAAACAAACACACAAACACACCACATTCTCTCTCTCTCTCTCTCTCTCTCTCTCTCACACATGGAATCATTTAAAACACCAGTCTCTCTCTCTCTCTCTCTCTCTCTCTCTCTCTCTCTGCCCCATTTGGAAAGCGCAGGATGCTATAAGACCAAGGGTTATGGCAGGAAAAATAGCCTGGTGAGGAAAGGACATAGAATAGTGTGCCTGAATGTACCCTCAAGCAAGAGAACTCTACCCCCAAGACAGTGCAAAGAGACTATGATACAGAGGCTATGACACTACCCAAGAATGGAGAACAATGGTTTGATTTTGGAGTGTCCTTTTCCTAAAAGAGATGCTTTAGTCTTATAAAGGCTGATTGTAGTAGTTCCATCACCTTCAAGGTTTAAAGGCCGCTCATGAATGACAGAGGCAAGGGACAGTGTAATGCCCTAGAGACTGATCCTATATACATATGATCAGTATCCAAGCCCCTCTCCACCCAAGCTAGGACCAGGGGGGCCAGGCAATGGATGCTGATAACTCAGTAGGTAGACCTATAGGCTGCCCAGTTCTTAGCTCACAAGGATGGTGAGGTTGCAGACACTACAAGAAACCATGACACATGAGCAGGACTCAAGGCTGCCCAGTTCTTAGCTCACAAGGATGGTGAGGTTGCAGACACTACAAGAAACCATGAAGTGTGAGCAGGACTCAAACTTCAGTTCGGCAGATCACGAGGCAGGGACGTTTGCAATAAGGCACCACAAACCTAAAGATTCAGTATAGGATTGGTAGGTATACGCTCTGCAGTTGCAACACTGGAGGGTTTGATGTTTAAATCAAATAGGGTTTGGGCCCTATAGTCCATTTCTTTTAGCGATGCATATTTGCACCGACTCACAGCGGTGCACTTTTAGCTCGGAAACGTTTCCGGATCGCTGATTGGTTGGACAAGATAATTCTAACCAATCAGCGATCAGGAAACTTTTCCGAGCTAAAAGGGCACCGCCGCGAGTCGGTGCAAATATGCATCGCTAAAAGAAATGGGCTATAGTCTTTCTCGTTCATCTTTCTAGAGTAGTGACTTCTCCACAGCATTATGTCATCCCGGAGTCTGAAAATAATGTTAAGGTTGATGGCCAATTGTAGATCAACTCATGAAGTCCTAATTCAACTACATTTCTATATGGTCTGGTGAATCTCATCATTATAAAACATTGATGGATTAACAGCCAACATGATCACGTCAAAACCTAGGTAGCTATTTATCATGGAAACATTAGTTTTAATATAGCCTTGCCTTACTTGATCAGGTGAATTCTGGCCTTCTTCTCTGTCTGAGGTCCTATAATACCTTCTCTTTATCTTTATCACCATCTCTTCCTTTCCAGCGGCCATCAGAAGAGTCCGGGGCATTTTGAACATCGTTTCACTTCTACTGTCCTCCTATGGAGTTTCCGTTTTGCTGTGAGGAAGCCTCGCTTTCACTACCCTTCATTTTGCGCAGTTTTATTGACCGGTGTAAGTACCTTCACTAGTGGGACTAGATGTTAATACTCCTGACAACTTTTGTTTTCTTAGTAAAGGTCAGAGCATTATCTTCACACAATTTTTAGTCTTCTTTACCACTTCTTTTCTTCTATCAGTTGAACTTCTATTAACTCTAGTACAACTAAGGAGTTACTGGATGGCCTACCCAGCCTAGGTCTATGACCTAAATTCCATGCCTCTAAATAAGCTGCTTAGGGTTCCCCAACTAGATTTTTATTTCACCACTTATGACCTATCTTGGCTGACAGCTATTGCCTACCTGAAGACTGTGCTCACACAGGCGTTGATTTTGCAGGTGAAAGTCGAAGGAAGATTTCAAGATAAATCCATCTAAGCTTAGGCCCGCATCTTACAACTAGCTGCCTATACATAATTAGTATACTTTTTGAAGTTGGAAGGTACGGCTCATCGCAGAGAAGCAGTTTGTAGTGTTCATTAATGCCATACTCAATTGGATGGTATACAAGAAAGGTCTGTAGGCCTAATCTGTTTTGTCATCATGTCTGTGGCTCCAATTTATCATCAAATAGTTCTACACACATACTATAGTCAATTCTTTTCAGTGAGGCAGATTTACACCGACTCGTAGGAGTGCCCTTTTAGCTCGTAAAAGTTTCCTGATCGCTGATTTGGTTGGACGAGATAATTCTAACCAATCAGAGAGCAGGAAACTTTTCCAAGCTAAAAGGGCACCGCTGCGAGCCAGTGCAAATGCACCTCATTATAAAAATTGAGTATAGATTTATATATCTATAACTAAAACATGGACAAAACGCGAACCTTACACGGAGCACTGGCGAAACCGTATGAGCCTTGGACTCGTCAAATTCAAAACTTGGACACCAACCTGGGGTCTACGGTTGCACCTCTCTACTCCGCTAGCCTTGTATCATAGGACAAAAAGATCAGGAAATCAATCTTGTCCGTTTTATTAATTCAGTGTACACATACACAGCGCTATGACAAGGTAGGAACTGCTGCCCTGTACTAAAAAAAGTGCTCAGTAAGTAAGAAATTTAAAGTCGTTTGAAGACATAACAATATATACGACGAAACGGAAAAAAAGCCATTGTGCTATATGTGGACGTAGATCGAGTTTGGTGTCTGTGGTCTATATACAGTACATACATGTTCTATAGAGGGTATTTTAGTCTTATCTACAGATTTATACAGTTGAATTAAAAGTCTTTTAGTGCTATATACAATAGGGACCAATGAATAAGTGAATCACTCATATGCTAAGGTACTTAAGATTGTGATGTTTGTAAAAATTTATCAACTATCTACCATTGTATACACAAAGGCTTTCTTTTGTATGTAATTTTCATCACATATTCAGTGATACATAAAATACACAAAAAATACATTACACCTATCCTCAATATACAGCCGGAAATACGCAGGAATTTCCAGTATTGTATACGTAGACACATTATATACATGTGTTTGTACGCATGATTTTTTGTTTATACGGCATATATTACTATGAAGGAGTGATTAGGTGATTCAATTTTGGACTAGTAATAATATTGTGGTGGGATTGCCTCGGAAAATAAATCAACCCAAATTTCAATTCGGTCGCGTAGGGAGATTTTTGCGAATGAATTTTTCTAAATAGGTTTCAGATTTTGGGCGAAAAACTCTTCTATAACACATGATGAAAATGTTTTTGTTTATAAGTCTGCTTCTGAATTGTCTTTCATTAATTCTTTTATATGTATAAAAATGTTTATTCGCTTTTGAGCTTAACTTCTTTCTCAGCACCATGAAGACGTTTGCATACGCTTATCTTTCTAGCACCTCTTCGTTTGACCTTGTCACATGTTGTTGTTGAGCTTCGCCACCGTGCGACTCAACTCGGAGTTGGCGTTGTCTAGCTCGGCGATTTTCTGGGCCTGGTCGTCGATCCGGGCCTCCTTCCGCTGGATCTCGTGCCACATCAACGTCTGTTCGTGCCGGAACTCCTGCTCCATCGACGTCAGCCTGAAATGGGGACGAGAAGAGAGATAAGCATTCATGGAAGTCATCCTAAAAGAGAAGAGGTGATGTGGGATGATGCGGGTGTTAGATGTTGAGGATGGCGGGATATCAACTGGATGCTGGGTGAGGGAGATGGAGATGAAGATGGATGATGTGGAGCCTACCAAAAGAAATATAAAAGTAAAAGAGAAGAGGTGATGTGGGATGATGCGGGTGTTAGATGTTGAGGATGGCGGGAAATCAACTGGATGCTGCGAGATGAGGGAGATGGAGATGAAGGTGGAAGATGTGGAGCCTACCAAAAGAAATATAAAAGTATTCTCCAAAATCTCACAAAAGCAAAGTTTCTAAGTATTCGTGAGATCGTACTTTTCGACAATGGCTCTCATTTGCTTTTCCTGCTGTCCCAGGATCTGGTACGAAGATATGCGAGTCAGCGTTTGGGGTTCCTCGGGGTCGGTCTCTTTGTCTTCCGGCTGTCGCCAAGGGTCTCTGGTCATTGTTCTTTTATTGTCGTCCTCGAAGTCCTCTTGGTGGAAGTGGGCGGGATTGTTTACTCTGCGAGAAAAACAAAGTAGGATTGTATACGATGCAATGTCGAACAAGCCGCTGAACGGAAAGCAGAAATTATTTCATAGGAAAACCTTGCAATTGTACAATAAAGTGTAGATCAAACGAGGTCGAAAGGCAAGATGAAAGAAAGTTAACAGAACAGAGGCAATGTAGAAGACTACGAAGTGGGGTGAAGCTTAGAGTTAAAAGGGTAGGCCTACTGTAAACACTAATCAATAATGCCTAAAGTGTATGGCGTGAGGTCTCCTGACGGCACTAGCCCATACTCCATTCCTCATATATGATACATAAGAACCAGTTGATGGCTGAATAAGGGGGAAAATAGCATCAGCGCGAGGGCAAAAGAAAGTGGGCGTACCTCCTTGCCTTTGTCACCCCCAACTCAAAGCTTTTGTTTTATGTCTTTACATTTGTTTAGCTCCTGTTCAGCTAGATTGGCCTTATGCCAGACTTTAGTCCTGCACCTTAATTACCAGCTGTTGTTAGATTAAGCCAGCTATGCATCATACATCTTGTCAATATGATTTATATACAAAGTTATTCATTATATAATTATATCTTTATCAACAGTTATTTTTCATAGATAGCTTTTAAAGATTAGATGGTCTGAACATGCAGTGAGAATATGAGAAGATCACTAATAACTCCACCTTAATCTCACCTGCCTTTCCTTCTTCCACTCCTCTGAGTGCGATCCTGACTGATTCTGGCCTGGAGTTCTTGCCTGAAGGCAGCCGAGTGGACTGACCTAGGGGAACATAGAGGGTTTGTCCTCGGGAGGGGAGCGCCCCCTCCGTAGTGGAGGCGCGTCTTGCCGCAGAGGGAGGGAGGCGGGGAGTCTATCGTCGATTCGTCCGAGGAAGAAGAGCAGTTTCGACGCCTGGCGGTGCTGAAGGTTGGGAGGTCTTCCACGCTGTGGGAGGAGCCGAGGCCTGTGGTTGTGTGGGGCTCTGGGAGTAATAATAATAATAATAATAATAATAATAATAATAATAATAATAATAATAATAATAATAAGTAAATGAATTTATTTCAAGTTTATTTTTACTTATTTAACGATGTATTTACCCTTAAAATGTACAAAATATGGATATTAAAAATATTTTTTTTTATCTAAGAAGACAGTAGAGTTGAGTGAATCTACCAAAGAAAAACTGGCGACTTAACAGGAAACGAAGAGTTTTAGCAATTGTATTTCAAAATTGTCCTTGGTATATCAAAAAGTAATAATTTAAATTAAAATATTACTTTTAGTAAGATATACCTTTTGAAATAGGAACTAATATTCAGCACAAGTCATTAATATAGTAGTTAAGAATTTATGATGTACCTAAGACCAGTTGTAAAACCTGACGCGACTTAACAGAAAACGAAATGTAATGGCGATTGAAATTACCATTTTCATTCCTTGATGAAAATCTTGGATTTTGATTATAGAACATTACTCTAGACTAAAATGTACTTTTACAATATCCCAGTAAAATATACTTCTAAAATATTATCAAACTATCCATATATTGAGCATTTTTGCAATATATGCCATTTGAAGCATAGGAATGCCGGCGAGGAAGGAAAACCTGGTGTGGCTTAACAGAAAACGAAAACTTTATCTAAACCTTAAGTTACAACTAACAAATGTTGATGAATATTTTAGCTTTAGACTAAAATACAACTTATATATAAAAGAAATGTCAAAATATCTTCTAAACACTATCTTTCATAATATGTTTCTTATATATCTGCACTTCAAACACCGTAACGTCATGAAGAAAACCTGACGTGGTTTAACC
>NW_027171183.1:492500-507500 GCF_036898095.1 Palaemon carinicauda
TTGGAAAAGTTTGTTATTTTCTTTGGTGTAAATTGATCTTCCCATTCCCTGTAGCAAATTGTCCCTCTGTTGAAGAAAACCCAGCCTCTATCCTGCGCGATCTTCTCATTCCCTCTCTGAGGTGCCCTATCCTGTGGAGCTTATAACAACTATTTTCAGAACTCTGTACACAGTCTGTACTGTTGATTTTTAAGAGGGTCTGTGCTTACTGTAAAATTTATCACTGTTCTCAAAACTATGAAAACTAACTGAACCATTGTTTTTGAAGTGGGAGTCTCTACTTAGTATAGTTTATCATAACTATTCCCAGAAACCGCAACATACACCATACCGTAGTTTTCCGAGGGAAGACTGCGCTATCAGCCATATCAATAGATTGACTATTGGTCCTCTACATCCATAAGGCAACAAATTGTCCCTAACCACAACCACGTGTGAGTGATCTTTGATCTCCGTACCCCTGTATTATCTAACCTCAAAGCCAATTCTTTACTCTGAAAATCTTCTTCACCGTCTCTCTTCTCTTTGTGGCATTTTAGCAAATTTTCACAGAGCAATGAGTCCCTTCCTACTTTCAGAAACCTTTGAAGTACCTGCAGGTGCACCCTTTCTTAAATCTAATCTGCTAAGGTCAGCTATTCTTGGATAGCGGAGTTTGTCAACGGTTTCTTCCCTTAATTAATCTCTGTGATCCCTTTTAGATTTATTCTGCTGCGGTCAGTCAGGTATTCTTGGATAGCAGAGTTTGTCAACTGTTTCTTCCCCTAATTAATCTCTGTGATCCCTCTCTTAAATTCATTCTGCTGAGGTCAGCTATTCATGGATAGCAGAATTTGTCACATGTTTCTTCCTCTAATTAATCTCTGTGATCCTCTATCTAATTTTTTTCTCTCCAACTTCAATGCTTCTTTAATCCAAGAGGAACTAAAATTGCTCTCTCCAGCAGCATCCTTAGTGCCCTATCTCCTCGTCAGACCAGGCAAAACCAAGAGTATTTGTATAGAAGCTTGGTGGCCCATGCATAGATAGTTCAAAAGAAATAATTGGATAGAAATCTCTGCACTGAGACGTTCAAGGAGTTAAGTCCCCCAAAACCTTTCTTTGATGGACCAGTTAGTTTTGGCCAGTCATAGCCATCCAAAATCTCTTCATAGTGACAGCTCACCTGAGACCAGTGTGTGAGATACTGTAGATAATATTGACATACAAAAATTGCTACATATTGTACAGCCAACAAATTGTCCTAACACGAGAATAGTTATAGATGGTTTCTGTCAAAAATTGACATTTATTCCCCTTGAATAAAAGTATTCTTAGTTTTAAGAGTGTTCGTTTTCTAATGTATTTCCCAGTTTCTATGAATATATGTTTAAAATGTGATTATTTTACTCCACAGAAGTAGCTTTATTATATTAACTATATCAATGAGTTTGTATGAATTAGTATAATAATATTTAAAGTAATAAGCTACCTTTCTTGCAAATTTTATCCATCTAGATCAGATAAAATGACGTAACATCCCATTGTTGTCAAACTTCTTCCTGTGGAGATTATATATATTGTTTGATTATTGTAAGGGCACATGCCAGTAATTTAAACTTGCCTTCTGGACGAAACCCCCTTTTTTTTGTGTATGTTGGGTTTCGATTAGAGCACTTGATGTTTATCTTTAAATTGATGTTATGTTACGTAACCCTGTAATTTTGTAGATCTGACAACTGTGCTATGCAATATACTCCTCCTGAGTTTTCTTCCAGGGTTGAAAGGTGAATCTAGGCCTCTTTAAGCAGTTAACTCCAAAAGGCAAGTAATTAGAAGATATTCTCCTGAATCCGACCGCCATCATCACCTCGTGAACCATCGCATCATTGCAGCAATATTCTTATAAGAATACTCTGTAACCCCGTTTGATATTTGTTTAATTTTTTATCAAGTAACATAAATTTTGTTCATTTGTGGTAATGTTAATGTTCGCTCTTTAACGTAACTCTGATGATTTTTGTTTGTGTACTTTAAATATTAAATATATGTCAAACTTTTTAATTGAGTCTTTGTGAACCCGTGTGGCATCACCCCCAAAAGAATTGGTGCAGGAAATATAGTTTTGAATCAAAGGTAAGGTAAACGGCAAATGTCTTTTACGTAAGTGTGTTTTTCAGTTATGTAACTTGGCCTCGTGCGAAGTTGGTGCACGAGGGTTTACAGGTAAAAAAGTTAATTTATGTGGTTGTAAATTCCCCAGTATTTCACCACATTTTCCAATTATTAGAACCTAGATAGATGTCTACTATAGGCTCCAGAGCCTTTAAATATGCGGCCCGGTACTGTACAATAGGCTTCCACGAGACATCCGAATAATTGAAGATATCAAGGCTTTCAGGAGGAAACTAAAGGCTTTCTTATTCTGCGAGTGTTTTGACAGTGATGATCAAACAGTAAGCGAACAATACGCATTGCGAAATGTTAAGTGCTCCCGAATGAACATCACAAAACGACCGTGAAGGTCCTGTAGAGAGTAGGGCTCCCCTGCTGTACAAGATCAGATAAGCAACCCTTAAAGTAAAGCAAAGTAAAGTAAGGCTTTGGTAATTGTAATTAGGTATTGATAGAAAAAAATATCAAATTGAGAAGGATTTGAACTAAAGGACAATATTCATAGAGAGAATCAAAAAAACTGAATTTTGAATGAAGTTTAGATAAATCTATTTTATACTTATTCGTCTTAAATTTATTGATTCATATCACTTTTTTAATGTATTTTGAGAAAGTTTACACAATTTGAACATTAGTAAACAAGTATACGAACTTACCGGGCCGTCCGTCTGCGCCAAAGCGTCGGTCAGGTGGAGGTGAAGCAGGGCACATTGTCGTCCTATGTCGATCTGGCCTCCGAACTCCACGCTTCTTTCGTTTTCGCAGTTTAGACTCTACAAGAAGAAGAAAATTCACCTTATGAGCCTTTGTCCCAATTCCCTCCACAAGACCTACCTAACCTAACCTTACGGTTGGTCAGTTTTCCTCACAAAAGCTGTGTTTAAACTGTTATCTTGACCTCATTCTATTTAAAATTGACCTTTATTTGACCTGACCTATATAATATTGACCTTATCCTTAATAATTTTTAACTTAATCTATATTTTGATATTAATATGTTTAATTTTACCTAATCCTAAAAAATGTTGACCTTGACCTATACAGTATAATTCTGACCTTATCATAAATATTTTTGACCTTTCCCAATATAATTTTAGCCTTATTCTAAATCATTTCGACATTACTATATTTTTTTTACCTTGATCTATGCCATTTTGATCTTAGCATATATTACCTTGCCCTTTGACCTATTTAATTTCTACTTTGACCTACATGATTATGACCTTAACCATATATAATTAAAACCTCGACCTTGACCTATATAAATAGGAAATTGACCTGTATAATCTTGACCTTTACCTTTATAATCTTGACCTTGGTTTATATAATCATGACACTGACCTATATCATCTTGACCTTGATTAATATAATCATGACACTGACCTATATCATCTTGACCTTGATTTATATAATCATGACATAGACCTATATCATCTTGACCTTGATTAATATAATCATGACATAGACCTATATCATCTTGACCTTCATTTATATAATCATGACACTGACCTATATCATCTTGACCTTGATTAATATAATCATGACACAGACCTATATCCTCTTGACCTTGATTTATATAATCATGACACTGACCTATATCATCTTGACCTTGATTTATATAATCATGACACTGACCTATATCATCTTGACCTTGATTAATATAATCATGACACTGACCTATATCATCTTGACCTTGATTTATATAATCATGACATAGACCTATATCATCTTGACCTTGATTTATATAATCATGACACTGACCTATATCATCTTGACCTTGATTAATATAATCATGACATAGACCTATATCACCTTGACCTTGATTTATATAATCATGACACTTACCTATATCATCTTGACCTTGATTTATATAATCATGACACTGACCTATATCATCTTGACCTTGATTTATATAATCATGACACTGACCTATATCATCTTGACCTTGACCTTTTTTTTCAAGTAAGTTATGTGCAAATTTAGTTTTTATTTTGATTTAAAACCGAAATGAGAAATTTTATTCTTTACTGATTTGAATTCTAAATCAAATTTTGATTTTTGAGATTTATATCAATTTCAATATTGATATCAAATTTTAGGTTTTTATTATTATGGAAATAAATAAAAGTTTCATTAATTAAAAAGATAAAATCATAATACATGTAATATATCATTGAATTCCTATTTCGATTCTCTCTTATATTACAATGTTTTTATGGCGTTTCTAAATCATAACAACATCAATATAAAAAAGAAATGAATAAAATACAGTTATGATAATAATAATAATAATATTATTATTATTAATAATAATAATAATAATAATAATAATAATAATAATAATGATAATAATAATAATGATAATAATAATGATATTTTTATCATTAATAATAATAATAATAATAATAATAATAATAATAATAATGATATTTTTATCATTAATAATAATAATAATAATAATAATAATAATAATAATAATAATATCAATAATAATGATAATAATAATAATAATAATATTTTTATTATTAATAATAATAATAATAATAATTTTAGTAATAATAATAATGATAATAATAATAATAATAATAATAATAATAATAATGATATTTTTATCATTATTAATAATAATAATAATAATAATAATGATAATAATAATAATAATAATAATAATAATAATAATAATAATAATAATAATAATGATATTTTTATCATTAATAATAATAATAATAATAATAATAATAATAATATCAATAATAATGATAATAATAATAATAATAATATTTTTATTATTATTAATAATAATAATAATAATTTTAGTAATAATAATAATGATAATAATAATAATAATAATAATAATAATAATAATAATAATAATGATATTTTTATCATTAATAATAATAATAATAATAATAATAATGATAATAATAATAATAATAATAATAATAATAATGATATTTTTATCATTAATAATAATAATAATAATAATAATAATAATAATAATAATAATAATAAATGTTAAAAGAGGTTAGAAAACAAGATGGAAGAAATGAATATGGAACAGATTTGCCTATAGTACACCCTGCAAGGAACACTTGCTTAAACCAGACTCCTGCATATCATCTCTTGGCCCCTTTACTGTCTATTTGTGTATTTCCTTCTGGTCTGGGCTAGAAAAGGGTCGTTGGATTAGGGTAGTTTGTAGCGCTACGGCCAAGCGTCCTAATTTGCTTAATATCGCTCCGACTGTTATCTTGTATAGAATAAAAACGTTTGGAAACGGTCTACGGATCTTAAATATGTTGTGTAAGGGGGGGTCCGGGGGGGCGCAGCCCCCCTGGGTAAGGACACGGCTTTTAGCATAGTGTAGGTGGGTTTTTTAAGTTAGCTTCTCCCGTCGTACTCGTAGGTAAGGAAACTGTTGTGTAAGGGGGGGTCCAGGGGGGGGGGGAAGCCCCCCTGGGTAAGGATACGGCTTTTAGCATAGGTTAGGTGGGTTTTTTTAAGTTAGCTTCTCCCGTCGTACTCGTAGGTAAGGAAACTGTTGTGTAAGGGGGGGTCCAGGGGGGGGGAAGCCCCCCTGGGTAAGGATACGGCTTTTAGCATAGGTTAGGTGGGTTTTTTTAAGTTAGCTTCTCCCGTCGTACTCGTAGGTAAGGAAACTGTTGTGTAAGGGGGGGTCCAGGGGGGGGGGGAAGCCCCCCTGGGTAAGGATACGGCTTTTAGCATAGGTTAGGTGGGTTTTTTAAGTTAGCTTCTCCCGCCAAAATCGTTTTTAGAACGACGGCCACAGTTCAGAATGTTCCCGTTTTCTACGGGATCTGGCCGTCACCCTACAAAGGCTCCTTGTATTAGATCTCGAAACAAAGGCAGAGAGGAATTGTAGGGATTAGTGGACCCACATACTTCTAAACTAAATTTTTTTAATGAGGCAGATTTGCACAGACTCGCAGCGGTGCCCTTTTAGCTCGAAAAAGTTTCCTGCTCGCTGATTGGTTAGAATTATCTTGTCCAACTAATCAGTAATCAGGAAACTTTTCTGAGCTAAAAGGGCACTGCTGCGAGTCGATGCAAATCTGCCTCACTAAAAAGAATTGACTGTAATACTTATTACTTATTGATGCTTATCTATTCAACAATACTTTCGTAAATTTTGACAAAACAGAAACATTCATTTGCCATAGGTCGAGAGTAGAGGGGCACCAATACAGAGATACAGGAGCAGGGTTGCCAAGTTGGCAGAGATACAGGAGCAGGGTTGCCAAGTTGGCCTTTTTCAGGCTAAAAACTTCAAATTTGGCCTTTTTTGAAATTGGTTAGCCTTCACATATCATAAAGAAACTTGGCCTTAAATGCTATACTTTTGGCTTTTTTTTATCAATGGGTTTACCTTTTAATTAGAAAAAATGGCAACCTTGTACAGGAGAGAGAGAGAGAGAGAGAGAGAGAGAGAGAGAGACTCTGCAGCCAAGACCTTTGAGAGTTCCTCATGCAGAAGAGGGTGAATGCAAAAACCTGAAGAGGGTGAGATGGAGGGTAGAGATATGGGAGGGGGAGGAGGGGGGAGGGGAGGATGGAGGGAGGGGAGGATGGGGGGGGGGAGGGGGAGGGTTGAAAGAGCCTAGGTTGATACAGGAAAGGATTACGGTGTGTGTCACTTCACAAAAAAAAATAGATATAAAGAAAATGAAAAATATTTTCCACAAATTTCTATTTGTTTGGGTGGACAAGTGGCCTTGTGCCAGCACGGGCTCTTTGCTAGTAAAGGAACAGATAATTTTTACTTAAAGTAAATAGAATAATTTTAAGATTTTGATTTTAAGCAATTATGTTTTTTTAGATTTAAAAACTGAGAAAGACATTTATATATATATATATATATATATATATATATATATATATATATATATATATATATATATATATACATAATTATATTTATGTCAAAGAAAAAAACTATATTTAAACTCTTAAACTGTAACATAAGTGAATAAGCAATTAGGTTTTTTTAGAGTTAAAAACTGAAAATGACATTTTTGATATATAAAGTAATATATAAATCATAATCATATTTATTTCAAAGAAAGAACGATTTAAACTCTAATTAAAATTTAAAAAATACAATGACGACTAAACTTTTAATTCTGATATATTTTAATAACGAACCAATTAAAAATTTAATAATAAATCTATAGTTTCAATTCTTGTTGGGTTTTAATACAACTCTGAAGAATAAAAACCAAATCTCAGAAATAATAATAAAAAAAAAAACCACAACTCAGAAATGATAAAAAACACAACTCACAATAATAACAACTATTAAAAACCACAACTCACAAAAATAACAACTATTAAAAACCACAACTCACAAAAATAACAACTACTAAAAACCACAACTCACAAAAATAACAACTATTAAAAACCACAACTCACAAAAATAACAACTACTAAAAACCCCAACTCACAAAAATAACAACTATTAAAAACCACAACTCACAAAAATAGCAACTATTAAAAACCACAACTCAAAAAAAAAACTATTAAAAACCACAACTCACAAAAAATAACAATAAAAAACCCACCAACTCACAGAAATAATAACCCCCAAAACACAACCCAGAAATAACAACCAAACAAAACCATAACTCACAGAAATAATAACCCACCAAAAATCACAACACAGAAATAACAACCAAACAAAATCACAACTCACAGAAATAATAACCCCCAAAACACAACCTAGAAATAACAACCAAACAAAACCACAACTCACAGAAATATTAACCCCCAAAACACAACTCAGAAATAACAACCACACAAAACCACAACTCACAGAAATAATAACTCACCAAAAATCACAACTCAGAAATAATAACCAAACAAAATCACAACTCACAAAGAACAACAATTAAAAACCACCAAATCACAGAAATAATAACCCCCAAAAAACACAACTCAGAAATAATAACCCCCCAAAAACACAACTCAGAAATAACAACCAAACAAACCCATAACTCACAGAAATAATAACCCACCAAGAAACACAACTCATGAATAACAATCAAACAAAAACACAACTCACGAAAAAACCACTAACTCACAGAAATAATAACCCCACAAGAAACACAACTCAGAAATAGCAACCAAACAAAACCACAACTCCAAGAAATAATAACAAAAAAACCACAACTCAGAAAAAAAAACCATTAAAAACCACCAACTTACAGAAATAAATAAAAAAAACACACACAACTCCCAAAAATAACAATTAAAAACTACCAACTCACAGAAATAATAACCCCCAAAACACAACTCAGAAAAAAAACACAACTCAAAAAAAAAAACAATTAAAAAACACCAACTCCCTAAAATAACAACAGTTAAAAAACACAGCCAACTCACCGAGATGTCGTTGAGAAATCTCCTGCACAGGTCCTGTTGTGCGTCTATGAAATCTCCCAGGAACTCCATGAAATTCTCCTTCCCGCGAAAAGTCGTGAAATTCGCTAGAGTTTGGAGGGTCTTCGCCACCAGCGTCAGGTTCCTGACCGTCCCTTCGTCAGGATATTCTGCAGGAGGCCGAGATTCGTCAGTTATCATTATTATTACTATCTATATATTAATAGGATAGCGTGTGTGTTATTCATTTTGTGTGTCACGCTTTAAAGACAAAGATTATGAGTGTTACAGTGCAATAAGTTCTATTGGAGATCATCTGTTAAAAATGCACTTTGTGACTGATATAATACTTTTCACAAAATCACCTGTGTTAAAATAGATTTTGTGCAGTTTACTTTTTGGTAATATAGACTAGAAAAGCATATTTTGTGTGGTGATAGACCTGGTGTACCTTATATGCTGAAATACACCTTTTGAAGCTATGTTAATACAGTTTGAAGCTTTCTGTCATTAAAATGGGTCTTTAGAGGCTTACTTTGTGTTAAAATAGACCTAGAAATGTTAAAATGTGTTAAAATACACATTTTGTAGCTTACTATGGGCAAAATCAGCTTTGGGTAAGCTTTAAATAGATTCCATTAAGCTTACTGTGATGAAATATACCCATGAAGTTTAATAAATGTGAAAAAATCCCCTTGAAAGTCTTTCATAACAAAGCATGAATTAAAACTCTCTTCACCTTGAGTAATGTTGAACAACGATGGGTAGAGTATGGCCGGACAGATGAACCTCAGGAACACGCAGGCCGAGACTAGCTTGTCCGTGACATCGTCCTTCTCCTGGTTGGACAAGTGAATGCGGAGCGAGTGGAAGATATGGCGCAGTTCCCTGTTCGGATAATAGCATTCTTTTTAGGTTTTAAAGGTACTCTTACCACTGAGAGATTCAGATAAGGATGTATAATAAAACAGGGTGAGATATGGCTTGGCTAATTCTCCGCTAGCGATGAAAATTCTTAGCGAGACTGTGATTCTAAATCTAAAATGAGGACTTATGACTAGACTTAAAGAACCTTATCTTGCAAGTTGAATACAGATATAGTTATTCATTACTTCCACTCAGAGCTAGGCTAGGGGATTCAAGACTTAGAAATCAAATCCTTAACCACACTAAGTGAACCTAAACTTATGTAAACTTATGGCTAAACTCAGTGTCTAAATACACAAGACATTTCTTAACTAGTCATTGGGAACCTGTGGCTAGGGTCACTGACTATAAATACACGAGCTACACAGAATGAATTCTAAACTTACAGTGGGAACCTATAGCTAGGCTCAATGACTTTAAATACACAAGACATACCCTAGCTATGCAGAGTGAACACTAATCTTACACAGGGATCCTATGGCTAGGGCCAGTGACTAAATACACAAGCTACACAGAATGAATTCTAAACTTACAGTGGGAACCTATGGCTAGGCTCAATGACTTTAAATACACAAGGCATACCCTAGCTACCCAGAGTGAACTCCAATCTTGCACTGGGATCCTATGGCTAGGGCCAGTGACTAAATACACAAGTTACACAGAATGAATTCTAAACTTACGGTGGGAACCTATGGCTAGGCTCAATGACTTTAAATGCACAAGACATACCCTAGCTAACCAGAGTGATCTCTAATCTCACATTGGGACCCTATGGCTAGGGCCAATGACAGTGACTCTAAATAAACAAGATATATCTTAGCTACACAGAGTGAACTCTGAACCTACAATGAAAACTTATGGCTAGTGCCAGTGACTCTAAATACACAAGACATTTCTTAGCAATATACAGAGTGAAATCTTAAACTTACAATGGGAACCTATGGCTAGACTGAGTGATTCTCTCCCACACTCGAGACACCCAGGTCCTAAGAGCCTCTCTGTGGCCAGGCAGAGACGCCATGTTAGCGATTCGCAGGGGATCCACCTCCAAGTCCTCGGTAGCGGCAATGAGTGCCTGTATTGGCTCCGACAGTGTCTCCTGGAGGTAATATTCCCCTACCAGCCTCATGTAGGCTTCGATTGCTTTAGTGGCTATGCTGTTTCCACGAAGGAGGAGATGCTCATTGTCGGCTGTTAAGAGAGAGTTGTTGAAGATAAATGGATGGCAGTCTGGTAAAAGTTTTTAAGCTCATCTACGTGTGATATGATTTTACCCTTTCAGGAAATGTCCAAGATAAGGAACAAGGATTTCATGTTTAAGTTAAGTAATTTTTAGACACATACAGCACATGTCCTAAGGTGCAGATACATCTAGAACCAAATTACATGAATTAACCCAAGCTATGAGCCTAGGTGTCTGGGCCCATAGGACATCTAGCCCCATAAGACACATATCAGTAGGTGAAGTTACATCTAGAACCATATGACTTGAATTAACCCATGCTACATCTACATTTAGAGCCATAAGAAAAGATTACCATTAACCCAAGCTTCGTCTAGACCGACAGGACTATAGACCTACCCATTCTCTGGATGTCAGACAGGATCAGACTGACTAGGAAGGGAATCGCCAAGTTCTCCGCTTGCATGACGTTGACGAGCGCGTTTGCAATGTCTTCCTTCGCCTTCACGCATAAGAGGGGTTCCAGAATGCTGCAGAGATTCGTCGCATTGTCCCTAAGATAGAGCCGCAGGGAGTTGTACCGCTGCAGGGGAAGGATGTCGAGCGACTGGAATCTGAAGAGGGGAGTGAAATGGGTTGATTCTTTACACAATTAAATTTTTTCTATGTTATTTGCTGATATTATACATTTTATTCATCATAAATAAAGTATACTTTAAATGCAACATTAACAGAGTAACACAAACAAGGATAGCATGACAAATTCTTGGAAATAACATAACATTTCCAAGTCACTAATAACATTTTCAGTCTACTAATAAGACATATGTGAGTGAATTATTTCCAGTGCAGTTTTGTAAAAAAAAAGAATACTAATTTCTTAATTGAAGCTTGACCTGAGTTATATGTGCTGAAAGGCTAAAGTGAATAAGTATCATGAGAGTAAGAGAAAGGTCTTGGGGTTCAGATGGTACTGAGAGTAGGCCTACAGATTGTTAAAGACCAAAGTTATAAAAGATTGGACACTCTTAATTAACAAAGTAGGAAATAAATTGACCTTAAAAGGATACTTCAAACTCAATAAATAGGACTCTATGATTCAATTCCATAGGATCTTTTGAAACTGAAGGAAAAGGACTATGATCCTATTTTACAGGATTCATTTCCAATGTTACATCCTAAAGAATATATCTGAAATTGAATAAATGGACCCAATATGACCCCTGACCAGTATTTGACCCCATTAAATACATTTTAAGCTGAAAATGATCATAATAAAACATAGAAGACTTTCTCTGCCATAGCCCAACTGGATCCACGACCAGTGTTTGATCCTAAAGAATACATCTGAAATTGAATGAGTAGGACTACCCAGTCAAATAGGACCCCTGACCAGTATTTAACCCAATTACATAATTACATATAATAAAAAATGGATAAGATCCTAATAGAATAGAGAGGACTTTCCTTTCCCTAGCCAAACTGTATACAGACCTGTGTTTGATCCTGAGCGTAGGAACCTCCCGATCCTGCTTATTGTCCACCTTGACCGCGTACCATTCGTCCACCAGCTTTGTAGGGCACGAGCTGACCGAGGGCAGGTCGATCTCCACGGATCCTATCTTCTTGTGACCCGGTCTCTTGTCTCCTTCTCGTAGGAGGTCAACCCGGAAGGAACAGAACTGGAATGGGAGAGACAAGTGCGGGTTATTATAGGGTGTTACGGCACGTCTAGTCTACATTTGCAAACCACCTCAGACTTCACTCATGTATAGCGGGCCAGTGAATAGCTCACGGCTTACCACCGAGCTACCAGCTCTTGGAGGAAAACAAATGGGTATGGTGTGGGCCTAGTCATTTCACTCTTAAATCTATGTTAGGAAATAGTTGGGTGTAAAGTTATTTAATATATAGAGTCATTAATTAATTCATTTCTATTTCCTATAATCATATATTACGCAACAAATACCCCCTTAATATAAAAATCCCTTTAAATATGGAAGCATATAATAAATTTATCTACCCTGACCAGGGTTCTGACTTTAACTAAGTAGAAAAGTGTCTATTTTGGCGAACTAATCGGCAGAAAACCAGAATCAGTTCACGAACCTAGCATATATGAGCCGAGCTCTGCACCACACCTTAAAACAGAAAGAGAGAGAGAGAGAGAGAGAGAGAGAGAGAGAGAGAGAGAGAGAGAGAGAGAGAGAGAGAGAGAGAGTGAGAGAGAGAGAGGTTACCTGTGGTATAGACTCCAGCTCAAAATATTCCCCCCAGAAGCACATTCGAGACATCGTCTTACTGAAGGTGCGCCTGTAAGGTTCGTTTCCAAGAAGCAGGTTACAGAAGTACCTGTAATAGAAGGTTACAGCATTACAGGTCATTGTTACTTTATGGCAAGTATCTATTGGAGCACTATCCATTGAAAACAGGTGGTAAAATTTGTCAAATTTGTCGAATGAGGACCTATCATCTGAGCTAATTATTTTCATCAAAAGAGAATCTATGGTTCCAGTAAATTGTTTTCGTGGTGTTGGGAGAGACGGTTAATTGTTATTCTACAATTCTACAAATTTTACAATTTATGAGTCATTCTTACAATCATGAGAGGTTGGAGAGGTATAGAGCATAGGGCTTGCATTGCCATACATCACAAAATAATTATGTATGCAGAAACATACATGTACAGTATGTGCATGTCTTAGAGAGAGTCTGTTTTGCCCTAAAATTAAAAGCTAGTCCATGATCCCACATCATCCTATACCCAATGCAGCGAGAAATGGACGATAAGGTTTTAAAAGGAGTCCCTCACTGTTGCCACATCTCCACAGATCACTGGCTTGTCTTCATCTTCCAACCCTTCTTCAACTCCTTACCCTCTGTCTGTTCTTTTTCTCTCTGTCTTAATGTGAATTAGTGTGTTTTCACAATTGTACACAAATTTATTTTAACTTTTGTTCCATACCACCGTTGAGGTAAAATTAAAGGAAAGTTTTCTGTATACAGGTTTCCCTCCCTACCAAACGTGGCATATGTGTGGCAGCCCTCCCACATTTATAGCCAGATGTTGCCACTACACTGTGATACACACATTTGCGATGGACCATTCTCTTGTCTCAAGATTGCCATATGGCCACCTTTATAGCCAAGCTAAGGCCGTTACCTACAACATGAAAAGCTACTACTTGGACGAAAAGGCAGAGAGAGAGAGAGAGAGAGAGAGAGAGAGAGAGAGAGAGAGAGAGAGAGAGAGAGAGAGAGAGAGAGATTTGAAATTATGCCAATTTATAAAAAACAGAAAGAAAGAGAAATAAAGAGAGAGATAGAGAGCGAGGGAAGCGTGTTGGAAAGCGGGCCAGTGATCTCTAGATAAGTGGCAGCAGCGAGGGAATCTATTTAAAACCATATGCGCTCCCCTATCATTCATTTCTCGCTGCATTGAGTATAGCTGACTGCCACAACCTATTCCTGTGTTCCTAATACTTTAAAACAAATCAACATCCCTTTCCAATCCAATTGCATGTGAGAAAAAACTTAAAAACTGGTGAAATATTGCAATGAAATAATCTAATTGTTTATTTTTGCATATCTCTATTCCTACCTTTTCTTGCTTGGGACTCCTTTCACCTCCATAATCCATATCTTCAGAGTGTTTTCCCTCCTGCGTCCTTCTTCATTGATATCGTGGATTCTGGACCTTACGAGGAAGAGACAGAATGCGATTACTATGCGCTTAGAAGTGTACATGTATATATATCTAATATATATAGTTGCACAGTCTTCGAGTCGTGGATGAAACACAGAAGCGAGAAATCTTCCAATATCAAACAGCTCAGTACCACATTAACAAAAAAGTCCCTTCAGTAAGACATCAACCCCGCTGATCAATTAATGAAAACTACTTCTAAATAGTGAAGGAACGCTGCCGCTCGCCCCGGCGACCTACCTCTCGTGGTAAGGCGACGAGTAAGGAGACTCGCCTGAGTGGGCCCTGACATTGACACAAAAGTCCCATTAGTTACACATCAACCCCATTGATCAATTAATGAAAACTACTTTTAAATAGTTAAGGAACGCTGCCGCTCGCCCCGGCGACCTACCTCTCGTGGTAAGGCGACGAGTAAGGCGACTCGCCCGAGTGGGCCCTAACTCGGGGCCTAGGGGACTCCGACGGGGGCGTCACCTCCACGTAGCCAGCGGAGGCGTACTGAATGGATTCCTGCGACCTGGACAGTTGCGCTGTCTCGTTATTGTTGTCCGCTTCGCTGAAATGGATGGTTAAAATATTTCATAGCTTTTATTATTATTATTATTATTATTATTATTATTATTATTATGAT